>NC_134398.1:125007865-125317240 GCF_050003625.1 Haematobia irritans | reverse complement strand
AATATAGCGAAAGCTATATATGGGAGATATATCCAAATCTCAACCGATTTCAACCAACTTTGGCACGCATAGTTACAATGCTAATTCTACTCCCTATGCAAAATTTCAACTAAATCGGAGCAAAAAATTGGCCTCTGGGGGCAAATGGGTGTAAATCGGGCGAAAGCTATATATGGGAGCTATATCTAAATCTGAACCGATTTGGCTGATATTTTGCAAGTTTTTCGAGACTCATAAAATATTCGGATGTACGGAATTTGAGGAAGATCGGTTGATATACACGCCAATTATGACCAGATCGGTGAAAAATATATATGGCAGCTATATCTAAATCTGAACCGATTTTTTCCAAAATCAATAGGGATCGTCTCTGATCCAAAACAGGGCTCTATACCAAATTTTAGGACAATCGGACTAAAACTGCGAGCTCTACTTTGCACACAAAAATGCACCAACAGACAGACAGACGGACATCGCTAAATCGACTCAGAATTTAATTCTAAGCCGATCCGTATACTAAAAGGTTGGTCTATGATTACTCCTTCTTGGCGTTACATACAAATGCACAAACTTATTATACCCTGTACCACAGTAGTGGTGAAGGGTATAATAATAAATATGTGTTCGTTTCCTTACATCTAGGTAGATTTCAATTTAATTGAAACGCATGAATACAACATTAAAATCGGATTTTGATAGTCAAAATTAAAAATTAGTTGAAAATCTAAAATCGATTTTGCGATTATTTTTAGGTTAATAATCGATTTCGCCTTTTTTAGATTTTCATGCCAAAATTCGAATAATCGATTTTTGATTTATAGATCCCTAACCTTTATGACCCGATCTGGACAAAATTTTTGAGACTTCTATAGACTTAAATTAAAGTTGGTCGGCAAATATATATGGAAGCTATATCTAAATCTGAACCGATTTCAACCAAATTCGCCACGCATAGTACGAATTTTAATTCTACTCCACGTGCAAGATTTCATGCAAATCGGAACATATGCACTAACTTATAATACCCTGTTGCACAGTGTAGCGCAGGGTTATGATATTTAAATGGGGAGGTACCTTGTTTGTTTTAACTAGTTAGCATGTAAATTAACATAAAATCTCTGTAAATTAAATTAAAGGAATTTCAAGTGAAATATTATTAAATTAAATAAATTTAAGTCACTTATTAGATTTCTAATTTAGCCTAGTTCACAATATTTAAAATTATTATATAATTTTAAAGATGAACTTAATTTAGTAGCATTTAGTTATATTTTGATAAGTTTTATAAATTTAAACTAAATTTTAATACAACATAATTCGGCACTGTTTAAGATTATAAATTAATTAAACTCAATAGTATAATAATTAATCGAGCAGTTTTGTGGACATAGAATGCCGAAAAAAATTTAATTGATTCAACTAAGTTTTTAAATGAAAACAAAAATCAATCAATGTGATTGATAATAAAGAAAGACGAAACAAAAAATTATTGTATGCGTTCCATTGTGATGCGTCTTTAATGGTGTTTTCTTTTCTTGTAAAAATGTGAATTATTTTGCATATTGCACGGAAAATGTACTTTTTTCTTCTTTTTTAAAAAGCAGGCAAAAGTGCAAAAAGGCTTCGAATTCTTTTGTGAAAATAGTGCCACCAATAGAGTCAAATTGCGGGCATTTTCAGCACGAGAGTGCTGTGATTACCCTGTTTGCTCCTTTGAATTATATTCTGTCCGCAGAAATGATAGCATTGTTTAGGTTGCTGACAACATTTTAAAAATGCCCATTCTACACAGACAAAATTAAGGCAAAGCTCTTTTTTCAGAAAAGAAGACACCATAAGATTCGGTCCGTCCAAACTTTTGGCCGTATATACTTGTTCTTTAAATCACGGCAAACAATTTGCTTAACCACCACCTTAAATAGGCTATGAATACATGCCCTGCATGACATCCATGATATTTCTCAACCCAAGTTAAACCATAGCACCCTTCATTTAATGAATGAATGAACATTATTTGTTCGTATACTTACATGGGATGCCTTGTATCGGGTATTTCTCGGTTACTTGGTAGAGCATCACTGGCCTCTTGATTGAAACGATTGCGTATATAAGGATCTTCTCCGGTCCGCAATGCGCCACCACGTATATAACCAGCCTCATCAAAATATTCCCAGTCACCTCCACCACCATTGCTTCCAGCAGCGCCATTTGGAGATGCTGCCAAGCCGCTGGGTACAATGACACGTGACGATTCCTCGTGAGGTGCCAGCCCATTTAAGCCTAAACCACCAACATGTGATTGTAGCATCCCGCCAGGATCATCACTGGCTTGAATGACATTCGTATGCAGACCATTTGAATTCTGATGCTGTGGTTGATGTTGCTCCTGCTGTGCTGCAGATAATTGCTGCTGCTGCTGCTGTTGCCTCAAGGCCGAGGCTGAGGGCACAGAATCATCCTGGTATTGTTGCATAGCTTCGCGTAACCTTAGAGCACGATTTTCCACCTGCAAAACAAAAGAAAAGATGACGAAAATTATGGGATAGAAAAACCAGATTCCATGAAAATCAGACAGAGTGAGCAAGAAAAAGAAAAATCTGAATGAAAAGCAAACCGTGATTCTAGGTTTATTTTGTGGCTTTGTGAAGAGAACTGGATGTAATGAACCATGAATCTTATGTTTTCATAATGATGTAATACTAATTGGTGTTCCATACACCATAAAAGGCGATGAAATGGTATCATCACAGGAGTATCAAGAATTCTATGCATAACTACATATGGATGAAATGCTTTTTTACAAGAGTAAACAAGTAAGGAAAGTCTAAAGTCGGGCGGGACCGATTATATTATACCCTGCACCACTTTGTAGATCTAAATTTTCGATACCATATCACATCCGTGAAATGTGTTGGGGGCTATATATATAAAGGTTTGTCCCAAATACATACATTTAAATATCTCTCGATCTGAACAGAATTTGATAGACTTATACAAAATATATAGACTAAAAATTTAAGTCGGCTAATGCACTAGGGTGGAACACAACGTTAGTAAAAAATATGGTAAACATTTAAATCTGAAGCTATTTTAAGGAAACTTCGCAAAAGTTTATTTATGATTTATCGCTCGATATATATGTATTAGAAGTTTAGGAAAATTAGAGAATTTTTGCAACTTTTCGACTAGGCAGTGGCGATTTTACAAGGAAAATGTTGGTATTTTTACCAATTTTGTCGAAATCAGAAAAACATATATATGGGAGCTATATCTAAATCTGAACCGATTTCAATCAAATTTGGCACGCATAGCTACAATGCTAATTCTACTCCCTGTGCAAAATTTCAATTAAATCAGAGTAAAAGATTGGCCACTGTGGTCATATGAGTGTTAATCGGGCGAACGATACATATGGGACCTATATCTAAATCTGAACCGATTTCTTCCAAAATCAATAGGGTTCTATTCTGAGCCAAAACACATACTTTTGCCAAATTTGAAGTCGATTGTACTAAAACTGCGACCTAGTCTTTGATTACAAAAATGTGTTCACGGACAGACGGACATGGCTATATCGACTCAGGAGCCCACCCTGAGCATTTTTGCCAAAGACACCATGTATCTATCTCGTCTCCTTCTGGGTGTTGCAAACATATGGACTAACATATAATGCCCTGTTCCACAGTGTGGCGCAGAGTATGATTATACACAAATGAAGCATAAAGAGTGCCCAAATTCGTGTCTTCCACAATATAGTTCAGAATTTCTTAAAATTTGTAAATTTTACCAATAATGCGCCCACCTTGAACTTCGTATGGCACTAAAGACATTTTTGCAATTTTTAACTCCAAGTTTTTCCTTCAAGCTTAGACATTTTCTTTAATAAGTGAAAAATAATAATTTTGTCCAATAAATTTTCTTGACTGTGTTGAAAATTATTTACTTATTTTTGTGAAATTGGCGTGACATCTGCGTTTCTAATACAGTTTAGTTAAAATTTTCTAAAATTTATTTTTTTTCTCTTAGATTAATTAATTTTGTCTTTCCTAGTGGGTTCACTGCTTTTTCATTGTACGATTTCAATGTAATATTTACTCTTAGGTTTCTCTCTATCCAAATGTTACCACTGAAAGGGGGTTTCATATAAATTCCCAGTGTCGTATTTTTATACAAATTCTCTAGAACAAAAACTTATCACATAAAAATACAAAGTACCACTTTAATTAAACCCATCGTGAAACAATGCTCTCTCTCTTTTATCGCCAACCTAAACCAAGTCAAAAGGGGGGGCATTATTTGAAACCATAATTTTGTGTTGCAACAAACTAAGTTTCCTGCTTCTCCAGTATCACCATGGTTTCGCAAATTTATTGTTAATTTGCTAAATGCTTTTCTGTTCTCATTTATGCGGTTTCCTTATTGTAAATACAATTATTTTAAATACTCGACACGAAAATTACTCGTTCAACTTAAATATTCTATGTTGCCATTATTGTCTTTGCCTCTCTCACTCTCGCTCTCTCCATCTTATGCTCACTTGCTCCAGTCCTGGTTGTCATGATATGGACCTACCATAACAACCGGCTGAGTGACTGACTTTTGTATGCAGTTGTGGTTTTTGGAATGTTGCAGCATTTTCTCTGTCAGAGTGTGTGAGTGTATGTGTGCGTGTGCAAAAATATATTTTTCTACCATAGCAGTGGTTAGTTCTAGTTTTCAGAAGGTTTCATATCCAAATGAAATTTATAGAAAAGTCAATTATTTTCCATTTAAGGGAAAAAATGTACAACTTTGTTTTTCATTCATTCATTCATTATTAGTATTTTTTGCTTTGTTTAAAACTTTGTTATTATTGATGTTGTTGGCTTTTGCGAAAAGTTATAGTGATGGAATTTTTCCTTTATTGTAAATATAATGAATGTATGAAATTGCCCAAAGTTAAATCCTATAGAATTCATCACTCTCTCATGGAATGATGAGACAACAACAGGCACTGCAAGAGAAGCTTGGGGAAAATATTTCACAATTTTTATGCATCCTTGAGTTTTTAGTTACACCTTCATTAGCATAATCGTAATGAAAATGTGTTCACTCTGCCTTTCATACCGAACTATTACTGCGCATTTTTATTGTTGGACTGAACGAAAAACGACTACGAATATCCAATTAAGACGAAAACTGTATCTCATGTGTTCATGAGAAAAGTTAAAGGTTTGTTATAAAATTACAAACGTACACTTCAAAAACTATGACTTCGCTTTACAATAAAGTCGATAATTTATACGGGACGTAAAAAAAAAATAATTTTCATATCGGTAAGGTAATTATGATAAAATTTTTAATTAAAATTTTCAATTAATATTAATTTTCATATTTACAATGTATGTATAGATATATGGTTAGGTTAGGTTATCTGGCAGCCCGATGTATCAGGCTCACTTAGACTATTCAGTCCATTGTGATACCACAGTGGTGAACTTCTCTCTTATCACTGAGTGCTGCCCGATTCCATGTTAAGCTCAATGACAAAGGACCTCGTTTTTATAGCCGAGTCCGAACGGCGTTCCACATTCCAGTGAAACCACTTAGAGATGAAACCCTCAGAAATGTCACCAGCATTACTGAGGTGGGATAATCCACCGCTGAAAAACTTTTTGGTGTTCGGTCGTAGCAGGAATCGAACCCGCGACCTTGTGTATGCAAGGCGGGCATGCTAACCATTGCACCACGGTGTATAGATATATAATTATAATTTAATATTACGATTATAAAATCCAACGATTGATATTGTTTAAATCTGCAAATTACCTTAGCACATATCTGATAAGATTTAGTTCTTAGGTTTACAAATAAATTAAATAAATAACTAAAATAAATAAATTGCCCACCAGAAATATTGATTTTAAACCTCATGAACTAATGGGTAATTTTTAAGGGCTATATAAAACACACATAAAATTCAGAAAAATTTGTGAAATCTTTATTTGAATCGATAGATGGTCCTAAAAATGTAACTTTTGAAAACTATTTCCAGCAAATATTGACCACAACTCCGTCTCAAATAGTCCATCCGCTTAGTCCAATTTTGGCAAACTCTTTCCAACATTTCGGTATCTCAAGAATAAATGTTTCAATGTCAATTGTACACTCAAACAAAAAAGTTTACTTGGATTCAAAGATTTTGACCTTACCTTAAGGATTTTGGTATTGATTCCGAGTCAAAGATGCGGCTTCTTTAAAATAAAGAATTTTTTTAGCGACCCACCTGGTTTTAAATCTAGGACCAATAAAATTAACATTACGATACAGATCTCATTTATCGAATTTCCATTCTCTTTGCGCGGTTTATTAATAAAGGTCCTCACGTACATGCAAATGCCAGATTAAAAATCCAAATTATAAAGGATACTAAAGTAAACAAGTATATACGGCCGTAAGTTCGGCCAGGCCGAATCTTATGTACCCTCCACCATGGATTGCGTAGGAACTTCTACTAAAGGCTGTCATCCACAATCGAATTACTTGGGTTGCGATAACACTTGCCGATGGCAAGGTATCGTAAAACTTTTTAACACTGTCTTCTAAATTGTAAGTTAGTCCATAAGGGGTATATATTAAACAAAAAAAAAAGGCCGATTAAATACGTATATAATTCAGTTTGACAAAATTTTCTATAGAAATAAAATTTTGACAACATTTTCTATAGAAATAAAAACTTGACAAAATTTTCTATAGAAATAAAATGTTGACAAAATTTTCTATAGCAATAAAATTTTGACAAAATTTTCCATAGAAATAAAATGTTGACAAAATTTTCTATAGAAATAAAATGTTGACAAAATGTTCTATAGAAATAAAATGTTGACAAAATTGTCTATAGAAATAAAATGTTGACAAAATTTTCTACAGAAATAAATTTTTTACAAAATTTTCTATAGAAATAAAATGTTGACAAAATTTTCTATGGAAATAAAATGTTGACAAACATTGCTATAGAAATAAACTTTTTACAAAACTTTCTATAGAAATGAAATTTTGACAAAACTTTCTATAGTAATAAAATTTGACAATTTTTACATGGCTGTTAGAGGCCATATACTAACGAAACGTACCAAATTTCAACCGCATCGGATGACTTTTGCTCCTCCAAGAGGCTCCGGAGGTCAAATCTGGGGATCGGTTTATATGGGAGCTATATATAATTATGGACCGATATGGACCAATTTTTGCATGGTTGTTAGAGACCATATACTAACACCACGTACTAAATTTCAATTGGATCGGATGAATTTTGCTCATCCAAGAGGCTCCAGAGTTCAAATCTGGGGATCGGTTTATATGGGAGCTATATATAATTATGGACCAATTTTTGCATGCTTGTTAGAGACCGTATACTAACATCAGGTACCCAATTTCAAACGGATCGGATGAATTTTGCCCCTCCAAGAGGCTCCGGAGGTCAAATCTGGGGATCGGTTTATATGGGAGCTATATATAATTATGGACCGATATGGACCAGTTTTTGCACGGTTGTTAGAGACCATATACTAACACCACGTACCAAATTTCAATCGGGTAGGATGAAGTTTGCTCCTCCAAGAGGCTCCGGAGGTCAAATCTGGGGATCGGTTTATATGGGAGCTATATACATATATGGACCGATATGAACCAATTTTTGCATGGTTCTTAGAGACCGTATACTAACATCAGGTACCAAATTTCAACCGGATCGGATGAATTTTGCCCCTCCACGAGGCTCCGGAGGTCAAATCTGGGGATCGGCTTATATGGGGGCTATATATAATTATGGACCGATATGGACCAATTTTTGCATGGTTGTTAGAGACCGTATACTTAGACCACGTACCAAATTTCAACCGGATCGGATGAATTTTGCTGCTCTGGAAGGCTCCGCAAGCCAAATTTGGGGATCGGTTTATATGGGGGCTATACGTAAACGTGGGCCGATATGGCCCATTTTCAATACCATCCGACCTACATCAATAACAACTACTTGTGCCAAGTTTCAAGTCGATAGCTAGTTTCGTTCGGAAGTTAGCGTGATTTCCACAGACGGACGGACAGCCGGACAGACGGACGGACGGACGGACATGCTTAGATCGACTCAGAATTTCACCACGACCCAGAATATATATACTTTATGGGGTCTTAGAGCAATATTTCGATGTGTTACAAACGGAGTGACAAAGTTAATATACCCCCATCCTATGGTGGAGGGTATAAAAATGTTTTCTTAATTCTAAAAAATAAAACTTTAAACCAAAGACGCTAAATCCTCAAAATAAGTCTTAACCTATATTTGAAGCGTTTTTATCTTAAATCTAAAGCTTCAATATTTCAGTTATTTTAAGGACAATTTCTTTAAATTAAAAATGTGTTTCTTTACTTTAAGGACAATTTGCCTTAGTTCAAAGACATGCGACTTTAACGGAGGGACCCAAAATTACAAAATTTGTGTCTTAAATTTAGTGAAAAAAAGTTTTGCAGCAAAGATTACAAACTTTATATTAATTAAAATTTCATTATTTTAAAGAAATTTGTCCTTAATATTTTGTACATTTCGCATCCTAAAATTTAGGTTGCGTAATCTTTACTATCACGTAAATATTTTCTTTAGTGTAGGGAGCTTGTCTATATAGACATGAGCTTTAACATAGCCCCACAAAAAATAGTCTAAAGGCGTTAAAACGCACGAATTTACGGCAATTTGGCCGGTTCCGAAGGTGAAACTACATGTCACACTCAAAAAAAAAGTTTAATTGGCATGAAAGATTTTAACATTGAATTTTCATTCTTTTTTGGCGACATATTAATAAAGCTACCCGCCTACAAATAACTGCCAGTTTAAAAATCCAAATTAAACAAGTATAGCCGGCCGTAAGTTCGGCCAGGCTGAATCTTATGTACCCTCCACCATGGATTGCGTAGAAACTTTTACACTGAAAAAAATATTGTCGTGAGGTCAAAGATTTCATGTCTTTAAAATGCGAATGCAAATTTTGCTTAGCATAGAAGACGCATTTCTCTAATATAAAGTTTTTTTCCTTGTCCGTTTTTTACTGGAAACATAGCATAATTTCTACTGGAAGTCGAGTCTTAATTTGGAAAATAAAGTTGTCGTTAACTCGTTTTTAAACGACTTTGATAGCATATGAAGAGAAAAAGCTGAAAAAGCGAAAAATTAAAATTTGCTTCCTAGAAGCAAGTACACAAAACCCAAATTTAAAAGAGAATTGTGTCTTAAAAGTATCCTTAATTGCATTCTCCGCTTCTTTGGCTCGGAATTAATACCAATTTTTTTAAAGTAAAGACAAAATCTTTGGAACCGGGCAAGCTTTTTTTCAGTGTACGAAAGACTGTCATCCACAATCGTTTGACTAAATTTTCTATAGAAATAAAATTTTGACAAAATTTTCTATTGGGTTGTTAAATCGTTTTCTAAATTGTGAGTTAGTCCACACGTGGTATATATTAGACAAAAAATTATGTAAGTCTACAAATAATTACGAATCGATATGGACTTTTGCACGGTACGTAGGGAGCCAGAATTGAAATATGGGGGTCGCTTATATGGGGGCTATATAGAATTATGAACTTGATATGGGCCAATTTTTGTGTGATTGAGGATCGATTTATCTGAGGGCTATATATAACTATAGACCGATATGGACCTAGTTAGGCATGGTTGTTAATGGCCATATACTAGCACAATGTACCAAATTTCAACTGACTCGGAGGAAATTTACTCCTCCAAGAGGCTCCAAAACCAAATCTCGGGATCGGTTTTTATGGGGGCTATATATGATTATGGACTGATATGGACCACTTTTGGCATGATTGCTAACTATCATATAGTACCACCACGTACCAAATTTCAACCAGATCGGATGAATTTTGCTTCTCCACAAGGCACCGGAGGTCAAATCTAGGGATCGGTTTATATGGGGGCTATATAATTATGGATTGATATGAACCAATTCATGCATGGTTGTTGGATACCATATACTAACATCACGTACCAAATTTCAACCGAATCTGATGAATTTTGCTCTTCGAAGAGGCTCCGGAGGTCAAATCTGGCGATCGGTTTATATGGAGCTATATATAATTATGCACCGATGTGGACCAATTTTTGCATGGTCATTAGAGACCATATACTAACACCATGTACCAAATTTCAGCCGGATAGGATGAAATTTGCTTCTCTTAGAGGCTCCGCAAGCCAAATCTGTGGTTCGGTTTATATGGGGGCTATATATAATTATGGACCGATATGGACCATTTTTTGCATGGTTGTTAAAGACCCTATACTAACACCATGTACGAAATTTCAGACGGATCGGATGAAATTTGCTTCTCTTAGAGGTCTGAAAGCCAAATCGGGGGATCGGTTTATATGGGGGCTATATATAATTATTGACCGATGTGGACCAATTTTTGCATGGTTGTTAGAGATCATATACTAACACCATGTACCAAATTTAAGCTGGATCGGATGAAATTTGCTTCTCTTAGAGACCCGCAAGCCAAATTTGGGGGTCCGTTTATATGCACGCACAGAAAAAACATGTTTGGACATGGTTGCCGCATCCATTTAATGCTTATTTAGAGTATGTAATTGTCGCGAAAACCATGTATTTTGTCTTTGTAAAAATAATTTTCGAGCGGAGAAAAATATATGTTGGCAATAAGCATTTAAATGGTTCTCAAATGCCGGAAACATGTTCTATTATTTAAATGATAGAATTTGAGACCATTATATGGTCAGGAAAATCATGTACCTGACCATTCAATTTTTTTACTTTTTTGCAGAGAAAAAAGTATTTTTATAGTTTACGTATAGACATGTCTACAACCATTACATGGCCATAAAGACCATGTACATTGTTTTCGTGACCATTTAATTTTTTAATTTTTTTGCAGCGACAAGAATTTTATAAAAACATTGAGCAGGTACACACGATTTTCATTTTGCGCGTCAGTCGTGTGTTGATTGTTTCTTGGAATGGACGGAGAATACGGAATTATTGTGTTTTGTGTTAATTTATTTATTCAGAAATGGCACGTGGTTTTATGTGAATACAAAAAAGGAAAGTGTAATTGAAACAAATGTACCTGGTTTTTGTTCTGCATTTTGACATATGGTATAATTTATTTTTATTTGCAGTTATATGATGTCTGTGTTTGTACATTTGATGGGCACGAAGTAAATATGGAATGATTACTTATTGTTGAAATTGAACCAAACTAGAGTGTGTAAAAGTATGTGATGTTCGCTTGCACGACATTATAAATACAAATAAACAATGAATTAGTTTATAAATAAATAAAAACAAATAAATAAAGTTGATTTTGAGTTTTCCTTTCTCAAGTGGCGTCCTTTTTTCGACAACGAAAAAAGTTTTTTCATAAAAATCAAAACATTTTAGGTTGTGACCATGTTCTTTTAACTAGAAGAAAAACATTTTTGACGAATAACATAACATTTTAGATCGTGACCATTGTCTTTTAATGGAAACAAAATTCTTTTTATCAATATAATAACATTTTAGATGAGGACAATTGTATTTTTCTTAGAACCATGTTCACTGAGCCAACATGGTTGCAGGTTAAAATGTTACATGGTCGCCGCAAAAATAGCTGCTATCATATTATTTTGCTCTTCGAATATGATTGTGACAATCATGTTTCTTCTCTGCGTGTGGGGCTATACGTAAAAGTGGACCGATATGGCCCGTTTGCAATACCATCCGACCTACATCAATAACAACTACTTGTGCCAAGTTTCACGTCGATAGCTTGTTTCGTTCGGAAGTTAGCGTGATTTCGACAGACGGACGGATGGACGGACATGCTCAGATCGACTCAGAATTTCACCACGACCCAGAATATATATACTTTATGGTGTCTTAGAGCAATATTTCGATGTGTTACAAACGGAATGACAAAGTTAATATACCCCCCATCCTATGGTGGAGGGTATAAAAAGATATTTCAAAGTAAATAATATTTAATTCCAAAACAACTTTAAACCAAAGATGCAAAATCTTTAAAATAACGGAGGGATGCAAAGATTCGTATCCTAAATTTAATGGCAATATTTGTATGCAAAGATTATAAACTTTCTTTTAATTAAAATTTCATTAGTTTATAGGGATTTATCCTTAAAATTGAGTATCCTAAAATTAAGGCTGTATAATCTTTCTTATTAGGTCAATATTTTTCAGTGAAAAAAGTTTTGATAGAAACAAGTATATACGGACATAAGTTCGGGCGGGCCGAATCTTTCGTTGCAGATAAATTTTATTATTTTTTTCGAAATTTTCCACAGCTTAATGAAATCTTACTTTTTTAAGTATGTCTCAAACTTTTTATGAACTAGAGGTGGGTATAAAGTTCAATGACACATAAGTTCAAAGAACATTTTCATACGATTACCAAAAAGAGTAAGAATGAACTAATGTATGATTAAAATGGCCATCCTATGGCGCCGATAATTTTCTTCTTTACGTTTAAGTCATTTTTTCTTCTAAGAGAGGGTGTAATTTCGTGAACAGCAGTTAAAAAGTACAGCAGGGCATTCAATTTTCCAGGTTTTAACAACGCTTTTGGGGAAATCTCCACATGTAGAGAACAATTTAGTTAATTTTTCGCACGATGTAGTTCATTCTTCCTATAAAATAGTTTACTTTTTCGGTGTAGAAAACTCTTCGTCAGGTTACTTGAATATACATATATAGAATCTCCAGGTAGATTTGATGACAGATACTCTGCCAAGCAAATATATATACCAACATAGAAATTGAGAGACTTAAGACTTGGGGGCTATACCAAAAATGGACCGATCTACACCATATTCGCTACACCTATTTACGGATCAGGGGATCGGTCTCTATGGGCCTATACCCAACCATGGGCCGATACACATCACTTTCGACACATCCATTTGTGATCTTAAAATACCTCTCGATTTCGAATTTCAGAAAAATCGGATAAAAACTTCGGTTTCTAGAAGCCCAAGAAGTAAAATCGGGAGATCATATATGGGGGCTATACCAAAACATGGACCGATTCACACCATTTTCGGCACACTTATTTGTGGTCTTAAAATACTTCTAGATTTCCAATTTCAGGCAAATCAAATAGAAAATACGGTTTCTAGAAGCCCAAGAAGTAAAATCGGGAGATCGGTCTATATGGGGACTATTACAAAACATGGGCCGAAGAACACCATTTTCGGCACATGTCTAGATTTCCAATTTTAGGCAAATCGAATAAAAACTACGGTTTCTAGAAGACCAAGCCCCCCACATCGGGGGATCGGTTTATATGGAAGCTATACCAAAACCTGGCCCGATATAGCCCATCTTCGAACTTGGCCTGCGTGCAGACAAAAGACGAATCTGTGCCAAATTTCAGAAGAAGACTGTAGCGGACATGCTTATATCGTCTTCCAATTTCTCCCTGATATATATATATATTATATATATATATATATATATATATATATATATATATATATATATATATATATATATATATATATATATATATATATATATATATATATATATATATATATATATAATATATATATATATATATATATATATATATATATATATATATATATATATATATATATATATATATATATATATATATATATATATATATATATATATATATATATCCGGAATGACAAACTCAGTAGGAAACGGGATAGACACATGATGTCCTTGGTCGTGTCCTTGAGTCAATGTCGTAATTTTAATCCACTCGACTTAAAATTTGCCGAAAGTATTTTTATACCCTCCACCATAGGATGGGGGTATATTAACTTTGTCATTCCGTTTGTAACACATCGATATATTGCTATAAGACCCCATAAAGTATATATTCTGGGTCGTGGTGAAATTCTAAGTCGATCTGAGAATGTCCGTCCGTCTGTTGAAATCACGCTAACTTCCGAACGAAACAAGCTATCGACTTGAAACTTGGCACAAGTAGTTTTTATTAATGTAGGTCGGATGGTATTGCAAATGGACCACTTTTACACTTTTACGTATAGCCCCCATATAAACGGACCCCCAAATTTGGTTTGCGGGGACTCTAAAAGAAGCAAATTTCATCCGATCCAGCTGAAATTTGGTACATGGGGTCAGCATATGGTCTCTAATGACCGTATGCTGGTCCACATCGGTCAATAATTATATATAGCCCTCATATAAACCGATCACCAGATTTGACTCCGGAGCCTCTTGGTAGACTAAAACTCATCTGATTCAGTTGAAATTTGGTACGTGGTGTTAATATATGGCCTCAAACACCAATGCAAACATTGGTCGAAATCGGTCCATAATTATATATAGCCCCCATATAAACCGATCCCCAGATTTGGCCTCCGGAGCCCCTTAGAAGAGCAAAATTCAACCGATTCGGTTGAAATTTGGTACGTGATGTTAGTATATGGTATTCAACAATCATGCAGGAATTGGTTGGAATTGGAATTATATAGAGCCTCCATATAAACCGATGCCCAGATTTGACCTCCGGTGCCTTTTGGAGAAGCAAAATTCATCCTATCAGGTTTAAATTGTTGTAGTATGTGATATTTAACAACCATGCTAAAAGTGGTCCATATCAGTCGATAATCATATATAGCCCCCATATAAACCGATCCCGAGATTTGGTTTTGGAGCCACTTGGAGGAGCAAATTTCATCCGAGTCATTTAAAATTTGGTATATTGTGCTAGTATATGGCCGTTAACAACCATGCCTAACTAGGTCCATATCGATCTATAGTTATATATAGCCCTCTGATAAATCGATCCCCAATCACACAAAAATTGTTCCATATCAAGTTCATAATTTTATATAGCCCCCATATAAGCGACCCCCATATTTCAATTCTGGCTCTCTACGTACCGTGCAAAAGTCCATATCGATTCGTAATTATTTGTAGACTCACCTACACATACCTTTTTTTATAATATATACCACGTATGGACTAACTCACAATTTAGAAAACGATGTTAAGAAGTTGTAAGATAACACAAACCAAGTAATTCCATTGTGGATGACAGCCTTTCGTAGAAGTTTCTACGCTATCCATGGTGGAGGGTACATAAGATTCGGCCTGGGCGAACTTACGGTCGTATATAACATACTTGTTTTTTTTTTTTGTCCTATTGGTTTTAGAAGAAATCGTTTCAGATTTAAATATAGCTTCCATATATGCACGGACGAAAAAGACTGTTTTTCATATGTTTGGGTGTAGAAATTATATGCTTGGAACTCAAATTTTTAACACAATAAGTGCAAGCATATATAGAGAGTTTGAGTCTTTATACATATAGAGCAAGAATATAATCACCTCTAACATGTTTGAAGAGCATAATGTTACTTTTAGAGGGGAACATTTTAAATGTTTGCCGCAACCATGATAAAGCAATATTTTTGCGACAAAAATGAACCATGTTCTTCGAATAACAATAACGTTATACTCTTGAAACATGTTTGAGGTGATCATATTACTTTTTTTATTTAACTCTTTTTATGCAACGACCTTCTCTGTGGATGAACTTGCCGCTTATTAAGATGTTTATCATAAAATTCATTTCGTAACAAAATATTATTTTTTTGTAGGTGTAATAACCATTATCTGTCTGCAAGAGGTGCCAGAAGACCTTCATTCACAAAGAATGTATCAATCTTTTCAATTGCCCATCAAACCGTAAATGAGACATTAAATGATGATGTCTGCCCTTTTTGCTTTTTTGTATTCGATACAATGGAGCAAATCGTAATTCGTTGTTCATTCACATTTGTCAGTGTAAAGAATTTTCATTTGCCGTAACATAATCGTATCTCGTTGACAAAAGTTAATGACATTATCTCAACGATGTCTGCAGCTATTCATCCAAGTTCAATGGTGATATTACTCATGATTGGATGAACTTTTGGGCAATTTTTCAAACGATAGTGTAAGAAACTTTGACTGAAAGACACATACTTTCAGTAATTGAAGTTCACTTTGCAGATGGTGTACATTTGCTAGGAAATCGCATATGAGAACTCTCCCCTTATGCCACCATCTTGCAAGAGACCTATACTGAAAAAAAAACAAGTATATACGGCCGAACCTTATGTACACTCCACCATGGATTGCGTAGAAACTTCTACTAAAGACTGTCATCCACAATCGAATTACTTGTGTTGGGTTATCACTTGCCGATGGTAGGTATCTTAATACTTCCTAACACCGTCTTCTAAATTGCAAGATAGTCCATATGTGGTATATATTAAATTAAAAAAGACCGATTAAATACGTATATAATGAAGTTTGACAAAATTTTCTATAGAAATAAAATTTTAACAAAATTTTCTATAGAAATAAAATTTTGACAAAATTTTCTATAGAAAATAGATTTGGACAAAATTTTCGATAGAAATAAAATTTTGACAACATTTTCTATAGAAGTAAATTTTGGAGAAAATTTTCTATAGAAATAAAATGTTATCAAAATTTTCTATAGAAATAAAATTTTGTCAAAATTTTCTATAGAAATAAAATTTTGACAAAATTTTCTATAAAAATAAAATTTTGACAAAATTTCCAACAGAATTAAAATTTTGTCAACATTCTCTATAGAATTACAATTTTGACAACATTTTCTATAGAAATAAAATTTTGCCAAAATTTTCTACAGAAATAAAATTTGACAAAATTTTTTATAGGAATAAAATTTTGACAAAATTTTCAATAAAAATAAAATTTTGACAAAATTTTCCATAAAAATAAAATTTTGACAAAATTTTCTATAGAAATAAAATTTTGGTAGATTATTTTTGGCTCGAGTGGCAACCATGTTTATGAACCGATATTGACCAATATTTGTGTGATTGGGGATCGGCTATATATAACTATAGACCTACACTCAAAAAAAAGTGAACCCTATATTTCACTAAAGCTGATTTAATTCTCTTTTAGTTCATGGAATTATTACGTTTTAAGAAAGTTTCCATGCCATTAACAATTTTTTGCGTACGTAAGTTAACTTAACGAAAGCCGAAGAAAAAATTATACACAATTGAAGTATAAAGATGAACTAAATTCGTGTCTCCCACAAAATAGTTCAGAATTCCTTAATATTTGTAAATTTTACCAATAATGCGTCCATCATGAACTTCGTATGGCACTAAAGACATTTTTGCAATTTCGAACTCCAATTTTTTCCTTCAAACTACGAAATTTTCTTTAATAAATGAAAAATAATAATTTTGTCTAATAAATCTTCTTAAATTTGTCGAAAATTTTATACTTGTTTTTGCGAAATCGGCGCGACATCTGCGTTTATAATACAGTTTAGTTAAAATTTTCTACAATTAATCATATTTTTCTACAATTAACTAAAATTTTCTTTCCTGGTGGGTTCACTGTTTTTTCAGTGTATATGGACCAATTTTGGAATGGTTATTAGCGGCCATATACCAACACCAGGTTGCAAATTTCAAACGGATCGGACGAATTTTACTTCTCCAAGAGGCTCCGGAGTCAAATCTGGGGATCGGTTTATAAGGGGGCTATATATAATTATGGACCGATATGGACCAATTTTTGCATGGTTGTTAAAGACCATATACTTACACCATGTACCAAATTTCAACCAGATCGGATGAAATATGCTACACTTATAGTCTCCGCAAGCCAAATCTGGGGCTCAGCTTATATGGGGGCCATGCGTAAAAGTGGACCAATATGGCCTATTTGCAATACCATCCGACCTACATCGATAACAACTACTTGTGCCAAGTTTGAAGTCGATAGCTTGTTTTGTTCGGAAGTTAGCGTGATTTCAACACGGACATGCTTAGATCGACTCAGAATTTCACCACGACCCACATTATATATACTTTATGCACGCAGAGAAGAAACATGATTGTCACAATCATATTCGAAGAGCAAAATAATATGATAGCAGCTATTTTTGCGGCGACCATGTAACATTTTAACCTGCAACCATGTTGGCTCAGTGAACATGGTTCTAAGAAAAATACAATTGTCCTCATCTAAAATGTTATTATATTGATAAAAAGAATTTTGTTTCCATTAAAAGACAATGGTCACGATCTAAAATGTTATGTTATTCGTCAAAAATGTTTTTCTTCTAGTTAAAAGAACATGGTCACAACCTAAAATGTTTTGATTTTTATGAAAAAACTTTTTTCGTTGTCGAAAAAAGGACGCCACTTGAGAAAGGAAAACTCAAAATCAACTTTATTTATTTGTTTTTATTTATTTATAAACTAATTCATTGTTTATTTGTATTTATAATGTCGTGCAAGCGAACATCACATACTTTTACACACTCTAGTTTGGTTCAATTTCAACAATAAGTAATCATTCCATATTTACTTCGTGCCCATCAAATGTACAAACACAGACATCATATAACTGCAAATAAAAATAAATTATACCATATGTCAAAATGCAGAACAAAAACCAGGTACATTTGTTTCAATTACACTTTCCTTTTTTGTATTCACATAAAACCACGTGCCATTTCTGAATAAATAAATTAACACAAAACACAATAATTCCGTATTCTCCGTCCATTCCAAGAAACAATCAACACACGACTGACGCGCAAAATGAAAATCGTGTGTACCTGCTCAATGTTTTTATAAAATTCTTGTCGCTGCAAAAAAATTAAAAAATTAAATGGTCACGAAAACAATGTACATGGTCTTTATGGCCATGTAATGGTTGTAGACATGTCTATACGTAAACTATAAAAATACTTTTTTCTCTGCAAAAAAGTAAAAAAATTGAATGGTCAGGTACATGATTTTCCTGACCATATAATGGTCTCAAATTCTATCATTTAAATAATAGAACATGTTTCCGGCATTTGAGAACCATTTAAATGCTTATTGCCAACATATATTTTTCTCCGCTCGAAAATTATTTTTACAAAGACAAAATACATGGTTTTCGCGACAATTACATACTCTAAATAAGCATTAAATGGATGCGGCAACCATGTCCAAACATGTTTTTTCTGTGCGTGTGGGGTCTTAGAGCAATATTTCGATATGTTACAAACGGAATGACAAAGTTAATATACCCCCCATCCTATGGTGGAGGGTATAAAAATATGGTGGTGAGGCTAAAGAGTTCATGTCTTTAAAATACGAATCCGAATTTTGCTTAGTATAGAAGATGAATTTCTCTGATATCAAGTTTTTTTCCTTGTGTCAAAGTTGATACACTTTTCAATAATTTCGTTTTGTCCTCATAGTTAAATTATTCGACTTAAAATTGGGTATCCTAACAATGACAAAGGTCAATTTGGCTTTAATAATTTTGAAAATTTCTTCAAAACTAATTAATTCGTCTTCGAAGAAGCGCTTCAAATAGGAGATTTTTCAACACTTTGTAAAGACTCTTTGACTTGAAATAGAGCATAATTTCTACTTGTAGTCGAGTCCGAATTTGTCTTTAACATGACTTTTAAGGACTCGAATAGTACATGAAGAAAAAACCTGAAAAAACGAATAAATTAAACTTTTTTTCTTACTTTTCTCTGGCTCGGAATCAGTACCAAAGTCAATAATGTAAAGACAAAATCTGTGGAACCGAGCATGCTTTTTTTAGTGTATATAGACAATTATATGGGGGCTATATATAATTATGGACCGATATGGACTAATTTTTGCATAGTAGTTAGATGCTATATACGAACACCATGTGCCAAATTTCAGCCGGACCGGATGAAATTTGCTCTTCCAAGGGGCTCTCGAAGGCAAATCTGGGGATCTATTTATATGGAAGCTTAACATAATAATGTTCCAATATGGTCAATACCAATACCATCCAACCTACGTAAATAACAACTACTTGTGCCAAGTTGCTTGTTCGTTCGGAAGTTAGCTTGATTTCTACAGACGGGCGGAAACGGCTAGATGGACTCAGAATTTCACCACGACCTAGAATATATTACTTTATGGGGTCTTAGAGCAATATTTGTATGTGTTACAAACGGTATGGTCAAGTTATGGTCCTATGGTGGAGCGTATAAAAATAAATCATTACTGTAAAAATGTTTTTCATAAAACATTATAATATTCGACATTTGTTTTGATCCCGCGTCGATGAATACGAGCGGGGAGGGACTATCGGCCGTTATGCAGGGCCACACCATTACCATCGACGGCGTTTGAGTCCTGGTGGTCAATCGAAGGTGTAGATTTCAGTTGACCACTTTGTTAAGTAAACCTGGACATTTTTGGAATGGCTTCGGCATCGGATATAACCAAGTTCGAAAAATTGGTTACTTTCGTGCCAGCGAAGCAAGTTCTTGAGTTTTTTGCACTCTAACTTTTTTCGTGCGTCTTGCACTTTTTGGAACTTCAATGGCTTTCGGCCAAGTTTATTTTACAATATGTTTTGCATCCGTTATTACAATTATTATGTTTAGCATCGGTGTCCAGTATCGCAGATACTGGGTGAGAAAAGCATACCAACACATTCTGCTTCAAGCATATATATTTTCAGGATTAGTCCAAACAGAATATTGTTTGTATTGGTCAAACATATTATGTTCCACCTTAGGCATACACTGGTAGAGAAAAAATGAAATGAAATTTTCTTCGTGTATACATATTTTTAAGGGGCCAATTGGATCTGTTAGTTGCAGCATACTCTCTACACCCAAAAAAAAGTGAACCCACCGTTGAAGAAAATGTAGGTTTATTTTAGAAAATTTTAACTAAAATAGTTTTCTAATTGCAACATGTTACAAATAAGTTAATACTTTTTGTCAAATTGAAGAAAATTTATTAAAAATAATTATTTTTTTCTCTTGTTTAAGAAAATTTCATATGTTGAAAGAAAAAATTGGATTTAAAAATTGTTAAAATGTCTTTAGCGCTATACGAAGTTCATGACAGGTACAATTTTAGTAAAATTTACTCATTTGAGAGACTTATGAACTCAATTTAAGCAAACTTCTGTCATTTTAGGAAAATATGAACTATTTTATTTTTTAGTAAAATTGTGCATTATATTTGTGTAAAACTTATTTTTAGTTCACGTCATTAAAGTTAGCAAAAAATTATTCAAATAAGGAACATTTACTCATATTGTGCAAAGTTTAACTAAAATCAACTAAACTTCATGAACTAAAATAAAGTTCAGTTGGCATTAGAGCCCCTTTTTTCTGGGTGTAGGTCTCTCTTTCTAAACACATATATGTTTATATGCTATTTCTAAATTAATATATGTTTGCATCCAAGCATATTATATTTACAAAAATTTTATGTCCCAAATATTATATGTTCTAACATATTAACATATATGCTAGTTTACGAACATTATATTATATAGGCAAACATAGTATACTAATTTATGAACATTATATATTTACACTAAAATATAATGTGCTAAAAGTTTGAAACTTTCGAATAACAAATAAAGTGAAGTTATTTGTTTTCAATAATAAACGAATAGAAAAATTATTTATTATTCCAAATAAAAATCGAATTTATTCGTTATTTAGAATAAATTCTGACCAACACTGTTCCAAACATATAAGTTTTAACCCAAATATATGAAAAACGATGAAAAACGGAACCTCTCAAATGTTAAAGGTAACACTAATACTTTAATGGTTGATGTAGGGTATCATGGGGTCATATTCGTCCATCTTAAACTATTTTTCTTTCCTTCTATTGACAATAAATAACTAGTTCAGGTTTGTGATTTTCCCTCATCTGAACTCTGCTTCAAGGTGACCTCTTGTCTTTTTCGGCCAACAATAAAAAAGTAATACAATCATTATATTTTTATTTCTAAACCTGTCATAAAATCACAGATGACACTTTGATAGCTCTTTTAAAACCATTCACCATTTTGTTTTTTTTTTTCATTTTCGTAATATCCTAATGACAACTTCTTAATTTGAAATTCTTTGTGCCTCTCTGACAACCACAACAAAAAATCGCTTGAGTTGAGGATTTTTTTTTTGCTCTGCTGGCCACAAAAAAATTGCCTAAATATTTTCATCATTTTTTATAAACAAAAGGAACCCATCACGCTTGCCGATATGTAGAAGGAGGTTGGAACGTGGACCATTTAGCTGTCATTGCGAGACGCAATCACGTGCAAAACTTATTAATTGCTGACACTTCAACTCCTGGCTGACTGTTTGTCATACTTTTTCCGTTTCGTTTGTGTGGCTGCTTTGTCGAAAGTCAAACCTTTCAGTTTAGCTTTTTGTCTGATATCCGCCGAATGCGAATACAGTACAGTGGAGATGGTGTTTAAATTTAGATTAGAATTTAAAGGATTTGAATTTTTTCGTAACCTTAGTGTTAGCTAGAGCCAGTCGTCAACGGACAAAGGTTTGGGATTAAATGTGCACCACTCAACACCAGGATCACGTTTGTGTAATACAAAAATGGCTTGACTAGGTGTAGATTGAAACACGGATACCACAAATACGATGACATCAAGTGCTGCAACGATAAGGAGTGGTGCTTATTTCAATTGCTGATACAGTGGCCCAAAGCATTTCGGTGAGAACAAAATAATTTCCAATTCCCCCTGGCACAAATAAATATATATTGTAACCCAATAAAATATACATATAAGTACGAGTGTTGCTTTTATATTTCGGCATTAAAGAACAAAAATAAATATTATTCATCGATCTATACACTTTTGCATGCGTCTGAATCAATTGTCGAAGTACTTTAGCCACTCTGATTGAAGTATCTTCAAAACATTCATTCTGAACCCATCAACAAATTCTTCAGGTATCGCAAATCGTTGACCTCTCATTTTATTTTTTACGTCCCGGCAAAAAGAAGTCATTCGGTGTCAAGTCAGCACTTTACGGCGGATTACCCATCAAATCGATATTTTGGGGGCTCAAGACTGAAATTTTTTCTGACGATGTGTGAGAGCTCGCATTGTCGTGGTGAAGAGTGATTCATCTGCAGTGGCTGATTTCTGGGAAGACAACTGTTGTGCATTTTTCTAGTGGTGCGATTGCGACAAGTCCAGTTTTTAGGAAAAACTAGGCGATCATTTGCTTGGAAGTGCTTCATGCGTGATCAACTTTTGTTGGATTTGGCTCATTTTGAAACACCCGACTCGACTGATTTAATTTCGGTCTCATATTCTTAAATCCACAAGGAAGCACCTTTTATGATGCCATATACGTATTACCGAACACCGCAATCGTATGTTTAGAGCAGTATCGTATGTTTAGAGAGTATCTTTCGGAGTGGACACGAGGGTGCGGATTAGGGGTGAATCCTGGAAAGACGGAGTTGGTACTGATCACCAGGAGGAGAAAGGTTATCGGTTACAAGTCTCCTGAAATCCAGGACACGAAGTGACCCTCTCGAAATCAGCAAGGTATCTGGGAGTTCTTTTGGCTTCCAAACTGAACTGGATGGAGAATACTGCGGATCGCATAAAGAGGGCCTATGCGGCATTATACTAGTGTTAGAAATTGGTTGGGCAGGTATGGGGAATGAGGACTTCTCTTTGTAAGACCTGTGTCCACATATAGTTGTCATGTTTGGTGGACAATCGTGAGACACCAAAATCATGTGTCCAGAATAAATAGGATAAATAGGACTGCACTTATTTATATGACAGGCGCTATAAGGGTCACAGCCACTGCCGCTTTGTAGGTACTGATGGGAGTTCTCCCGCTCGATTTACACGTAAGGAAGACAGCAGAACTGACACTTCTGAGACTTAAGAGCTTGTACAGTATAGAGAGATGGACCATATGGCCACGGAGCATGTTTATCATCACAAACCGACATACATTATACCAAGTATAGAGGAGTGGGAAGACAGGAGGATACCTTTCGGAACCCTGAACATGTAAACGGACTGATCAACGATGGAGGAAGGAACGGGCAGTGGAATCTATTGTAGTGAACTGGGGATAAGGGAGTCTTATACGCTGGATAGTGATTGCAGTATTTATCAGGCTGAGATTTCTGCGATCACAAAGGCTGCTGAGTCTCTGTTGATGAGGCCGTTATTCAGAAGCGATATCAGCTTCTTCATCGACAGTCAGACAGCTATAAAAGCATTGTGTAGTGCTGACATAAGGTCTAAGGTAGTGAGCCTCTGTCATAGAGAACTCAAGGTTCTCACTGAACAGCATAATATAACTCTGTGCTGGGTACCTATGCATTATGCGATAATAGGAAATGAGGAAGCGGATGTGCTGTCTAAGGAGGGCGCTCGTGGAACGAATAATGTACTAGCGGACGTTTTTCCTCCACTATCTTCTTATCATTAAAGAATAGAGGTCAAATATGACGAACTATGACGAAGACGCTGGTCGGATGGTTGCGAGCAAACCAAGTTGATATGGGACGAAAAGAAACGTAAGAACTGCGAAATTTTGATGTCGATGAACAGAAAAGAATTGCGGCCATTGATTGGTATCATAACAGGACATAACACACTTGGGAAACACATGATAAGAATAGGACTTAAAGACGATGATATCTGTAGATGGTGCCTGGACCCGGAAGTTACGGAGGACTCGTACCACGTCCTGTGCCTTCTTCCTTTATAAGAAACTAGATACTGGGCTCCTTTTTCTTTCAGGCTCTCACTGATCTGCGGGAGTGCAGCTTAAGGAACATACTCGCATTCATCAGGGCCTCTGGTTGGTTGTTCTGAGATTTCTTTTAAAGAAAACGAGCAGGTGGAAGTTCTGGAAGGCGGACCGCATCGGAAGGAAGAAGATGGAAAGATCACATCGAGGAATCTCAATGGATCTATACTGGTCTAAGTGGACATCAATTCAACACAAAATTGATGTCATCCTCTATAACCTAACCTAACATAACATGTTTAGAGCCTTTCTTTCGATCAATCGACACGAGGTTCTTTTTGTGAGATTGTAAAATTGTGTGGAATCCAAGCGAACAAAGTTTTTACGGTCAAATGGTCATGCAATATTGAACGTTCTCTGGTCCCACTAATGCCTACACAGAAAAAATTTTCACGAAAATGTTTCCAATTAAAATCCTAATTGAGTTTTAAAAAATATTCAATTAAAAATTTAATTGATTCAACAATTTTTTAAATTGAAATACAAATCAATCACACAAATTAATAGTATCAATTATTTTTTTAATTGGATCAATTAATTTTTAATTGACTGTCAATTAATTTTTTAATTGATACTATCATTTCTGTGATTGAAGACATTTCAATTAAAAAATTAATTGGATCAATTAATTTCGTGATTGAATCAGAAAAAAATTCTTTGTGTGTAGGGTTGTCTCACGATAGGTCACATGACGATTTTGCAATACCCGTTGGCGTACATCATCAATGGTTTCCGGAGCAACAACGACCTTCACGAAATTCTTCTTGGAGTGAACTACGACTTCGGCTTAATTCACCACACTATCGATAAACACTGGTCCTTGACGGAGCTTCATCGCCTAAAATTGGATTAAATTCATCAATGCACTGTTGTGGAGTTAATCCATGTCGAAAGTCGCACATAAATGTTTACGATTTAAATTCATTTGTTTACACTGAAAATTGAATATTATCTTGAGGCCAAAGATTTCATGTTCTTAAAATACGAATGCTAAGTTTCATTCGAATATCTCTCACACAAAGTTTTTTTCCCTTGTCGAAGAGTTAATAAACTTTTCAAGGAAGTCGATTTGTCCTCATAATTAACCCAACAAAAAAACGTAGCCAAAAAAGTAGTGAAAAAGCCATTTTTTGGATCGGGAAGTGGTGCAAAATTGGCGAAGAAGTGCTGAATTTACCAAGGGATTGACATAGGACGGATGTCCACTATTTCAACAGTCGTTGCACTGAATTGGCATCACTTCTTAAGGTGTGATCCGAATTCAGAGTTTGGATGTGAATTAAACAAATGTGTAATATTTTACCAAATAAATTATTTTTATATCTTTTATTATTTTGAAGACATTTTAACGATTGTCTGAAACATTTGCCCTCAAATATTTCCAAAAATTTGCATTTTTTCTTTTCTAGAAGCATTTTTCGCCATTTTATTATTTGTTACTTTGTTTTTAACCTATTTGAAACAAAAACAGTTCAATTTACCATTAAAAATATGAAAAAAGCGAGTTATAAAAAATTTAATTAATAGAACTTCCTGTGCAGTTAAAATAAAGAAAATTTTGGGAAGTTCATTTAAAGTTGTGCTTTAAAAAAAATACTTCCTAATTTTTTGCTCGGTTTGGATTAAGTTCATCAATGCACTATTGTTGAGTTAGGTTAGGTTAGGTTATGTGGCAGCCTGATGTATCAGGCTCACTTAGACTATTCAGTCCATTGTGATACCACAGTGGTGAACTTCTCTCTTATCACTGAGTGCTGCCCGATTCCATGTTATGTTAATCCATGTCGAAAGTCGCACGAAAATGTTCACGATTTAATTCCATTTTTTTACACTGAAAATTGAATATTGTCTTCAGGCCAAAGATTGCTTAGAATAGAAGACAAATTTCTCTCATACGAAATTTTTTCCTTGTCGAAAATCAATAAACTTTTCAATGAAGTTGTTTTGTCCTTATAATTAAGTGATTCGTCCTAAAATTGGGGATCCTAACATGAAAGAAAATTTTGTAAGGTTCGTTGACTCGTTTTTAAAAACTTTGATAGGACATGAAGAGAAAAGCTGTAAATCCTAATGAATTAAAATTTTGTTTCCTGAAACCAATTAAACAAAACTTACATTTAAAAGAGAATTGTGTCCCTACTTCAATTCTCCTCTCTTTTTTTGCTCGGAATCAATACGAAAATCATCAGTGCAAAGACAAAATCTTGGGAACCGGGCCAGCTTTTTTTTGTGTTCGTATACCAAATTGTCAAGCTTTGCTATAAAGATGCCAGTTGACAGATTGCAGAACTAGGGTTTCCTAATCCCGTCAAATGAAAGGCAACCCTGGTAATATTGATTTCTATACTCTCTTGATATTAAAATCTTATTGAGTCTGCACATTTACTAAAGAATAATTGTCAGAAAATTTATTGTTTAAGATGAAATGAAACAGGTACCTAAAATCCATAGACGGGTCCAAGAGGACCCGTCTATGGGATAGTCCTACTAATTTGTCTCAGGACGCTCCCTTCCATACGCTTTGACCAGAACAGGCAATAGTCCATGCACACCAGGAACTAGTCCTGGGGATGATCCATTTCCCGTAGCGTTCCTAAAACTATGTCCTTATTATAAAGTAGCCGAATCTTTGGTACGGACTGAATTGCAAACCCCTTAAGTGATAGTAAATCCATTCGATATTAAACCGAAGTCTGAAAAGAACGAAAGGAACGGTACGGTCACATTGGGCAAATATTTTCCAGAAATCAAAAATGAATTCGCCATCACTGTCACACCAGCAACATCACCCTAAAATTTACTACAAATATTTTATTCTAGTCCATTATATTTTAGTTAAACGATATACAATTTTTGGAAAATTTAAAAAAATAAGTATAATATAATACTCCAGAAATTAAGTTGAATTTTACCAAGATATATGGCAAACTATTGTTATTTATTTTGCGGAGTTACACAATGTTCTTCATTTTTGTCAAATTAAGTTTTGTACTATGCCTGTGGGTTTGATTTGATATTAAGCCATAGATGGAAGATGGAAAAATTATTAATAATATTTAAATTTGCCTTGATTTCTAAAATTCCCTCTTACCACTGTGTTCTTAAATTGCCTGAAGCTTTCGTATAAAGTATAGCTGCTCAGTTTCTGCCATCTGTTGTTGGCATTTTGATGTTGCTTTTTTGCTCAGGTCACTGGTAAAACGTTGCGTATACGTGATGTGAATGTGAAATCACTGTGAATTTTTTTTTTTGTAAAAATATCCACTATGAGAATGAATGACTAGTTTCTTCATTTTCATCAAACCGAAATTTTTATTTTAATACAAATGATATGATTTAAAGTTTAGTTTTGGTAATATCATACTGACCACTAAGTGAAGACGAAAATGTAAATCATGGCATTTTGGAAGAAAATCTCTCCAAATTACATTTTGCTATGGGTAGGACAAATGACAAATAGATCCATCTAATACAGATAGTTTACTTGATTCTTAGGCATGATTATTATAAGTTGAAATGATTAAAATATAAATAAAATATTCCCCCAAGTAAATTAATTTCTAGTAAAAGCTCTATTGGCCAGAGAAATCTAGCGAGAGATTAAACGAGTAATGTTGTTTTTTTCTTTATATCCCACGGACATTAACATGGAATAAGAATTGGAAGCGCAGAAAATTCAATTAAAGAGCGCAGCTATAGCAAGATTAAACTGAATTAATCTCAATCAAATAATTAAAACTAAATAATTTATTCCCTTAAATTACAATTTAAACTAAATAATTTATTCCCATTGGCGGAGTTAGAAATTTTCCCTGACATCATTCAAAATTTTATCGAAATTTCCGAAGGGAAAAATTTGCTTCTCCCGGAACCTCAAGAAGTAAAACCTGGGTTTTATATAGATGATATATCTCGAGTTATGAACTGAAACTCTGGAATAGGTTGTCCAATTAATCTGCACCCAGTGAAATGTTTGGTTGGAATTTAACAGAAAGATAGCTGAGATACATTAATTTTAGTTGTGTGGATCATATGCCAGTTATTTCGTTATCGTTTGGTGGTTGATATAACCAATAAAATATGCAATGCAATGCAGTCAAATGCTAGTACTAACGACCAAATATTGGTTGTTTTAACTCAATTCATTAATATTAAAAATAAATAATATTTTTGCATAATTTTGTACGCTATTCGTGGTTCAAATAGGTTCCTATGACGTTCTTTTGGACCAAACTTCTGAAAAAAATTGCTGCTGGTGAGATTTGAACCTGTGTTCTTTATTATACGCTCCATCATAGGATGGGGGTATATTAACTTTGTCATTCCGTTTGTAACACATCGAAATATTGCTCTAAGACCCCATAAAGTATATATATTCTGGGTCGTGGTGAAATTCTGAGTCGATCTAAGCATGTCCGTCCGTCCGTCCGTCTGTTGAAATCACGCTAACTTCCGAACGGTCCACTTTTACGTATAGCCCCCATACAAAGGGACCCTCAGATTTGGCTTGTGGAGCCTCTAACAGAAGCATATTTCATCCGATCCGGCTGAAATTTGGTACATGATGTTGGTATATGGTCTCTAACAACCATGCAAAAATTGGTCCATATCGGTCCTTAATTATATATAGACCCCATATAAACCGATCTCCAGATTTGGCTTGCGAAGACTCAAAGAGGAGCAAATTGCATCCGATCCGGCTGAAATTTGGTACATGGTATTGGTATATGGTCTCTAACAACCGTGCAAAAATTGGTCCACATCGGTCCATAATTATATATGGCGCCCATATAAACCGATCCCCAGATTTGGGTTGCGGAGCCTCAAAGAGAAGCAAATTTCATCCGATCCGCCTGAAATTTTGTACATGATATTGGTATATGGTCTCTAACAACCATGCAAAAATTGGTCCACATCGGTTCATAATTATATATAGCCCCCATATAAACCGATCCCCAGATTTGGCTTGCGAAGTCTCCAAGAGAAGCAAATTTCATCCAATCCGGTTGTAGTTTGGAACATGGTGTTAGTATATGATCTTTAACAACCGTGCCAGAATTGGTCCATATCGGTCCATAATTATATATAGCCCCCATATAAAACATTCTCCGGAGCCTCTTGGAAGAGCAAAATTCATCCGATCCGGTTCAAATTAGGCACGTGGTCTTAGTATATGGTCGCTAACCACCATACCAAAATTGGTCCAATCACACAAAAATTGGTCCATATCGGTTCATAATCATGGTTGCCACTAGAGCCAAAAATAATCTACCAAAATTTTATTTCTATAGAAAATTTTGTCAAAATTTTATTTCTAGAGAAAATTTTGTTAAAATTTTATTCGGTTCATAATAAAATTTTCATCATTGTCAAAATTTTATTTCTATAGAAAATTTTGTCCAAATTTTATTTCTATAGAAAATTTTGTTCAAATTTTATTCGGTTCATAATCATGGTTGCCACTCGAGCCAAAAATAATCTTCCAAGATTTTATTTCTATAGAAAATTTTGTCAAGAGTTTATTTCTATAGAAAATTTTGTTAAAATTTTATTTCTGTAGAAAATTTTGTCAAAATTTTTATTTCTATAGAAAATTTAGTGAAAATTTTATTTCTATAGAAAATTTAGTGAAAATTTTATTTCTATAGAAAATTTTGTTAAAATTTTATTTCTGTAGAAAATTTTGTCAAAATTTTATGTCTACTTTGTCAAACTGAATTATATACGTATTGGATCGATCTTGTTTGATTTAATATATACCACGTATGGACTTACATACAATTTAGAAGATGGTGTTAGAAGGTTTTAAGATACCTTGCCATCGGCAAGCGTTACCGCAACTTAAGTAATTCGATTGTGGATGGCTGTGTTTAGAAGAAGTTTCTACGCAGTCCATGATGGAGGGTACATAAGCTTCGGCCTGGCCGAACTTACGGCCGTATATACTTATTTTTTCATTCATATTAATAAAGAATATCTCGAGAGGTAGTTAGAATATTATGCCTTATATTACGAGCATATCACAAACATTTGTTTCGACGCTTCGTGTTCAATGTCATTTGTGGCTGAGTGCTGAGGTTCAACCTCAAATTGTAAATATTGTTCAAATTGTAAATATTAGATTTTAGATATGTTATGCAAATACACTTCCAAAATGCACTTTAACTAGATTTCAACTTTCATTTGCCTTATAAACAAAAGGGATTACAAATCCACTTTTAATATCGTTTGGTGGTTAGGTTACCGATAGCAAAATTATTGGTTGTCCTGATAGTTCAAAAGACAGTTACCACAGACAATAGTTGGTTGTCCTAACAAACAAACACAATTATATTGATTGTGATTGCAAATATTACTGTCAATTGGTTGAGGTACAAATTATATCGGTTAGATTCCGATAGTATATGGAACCAAATAAATTGGTTGACACAAAAATTGGTTGACACAACAAATTTGTGTGTGTGTGTGTTTTTTTATAAAAATTCGATTTTGCGGTTTATCCAAAAATCCAACATTTTTGAACTCAAAACCCGGTTTTCAGACTAACCGAAACTACCAATTTTTTCACTATCCGGGTTCGTTTTTTGTAACGAAACACTGCTTAACCGATTAACTTGAACACCGGAAATTACATTTGGGAATCGGTTTATATGGTACTGTATGTCTCTAGTAAATGAATGTCCATATTCAAACTATAGTTGATATTTTCTCGGGCTTTTTGTATTTTTTCTGAAACTTCAAAAAATATTATAGGCCAAATAGCGCTCATTTTCGTAAGGTCATTTGGTCCCAATTCAATCAGAACAAGCTTATATAGCTCTTGAAGTAATTACAAAGCAAAAACTAGGTAACCACATCTCATTACAATTGACATTACCAGGAGTAAAGCTGTCATTACACGTTGCATTACATTGCGGTGAGTTATAATGACTAACTTGTTGGCTTTTAATGATTTAATAAAATAGAATAAATAATGGTACCATTAGGTATAATTATTCACATAATTGAGCATTTACTTAAAAAACTCAAATTTAACAGGTCAAAATGCTTTTGTAAGATTATAAACAATAAAATAAAATGTCACTGGAATAAATCAGTCAGATGTCAGCGATGTAGAAATGATAGCAACCACAATTTGTTTGAAGTACATATCAACCACAATGTAAAGCCGTAGTTTCATGCTTTTATATTGAATTGCACAGCAAAAAAAAAATTGGAAGTTGTTCCACAAAGAGCACCCCGGGATCCTTCATACATTTTTTTTTCATTTCCTATGACGTTGTTTTGGACCAAACTGCTGGTGAGATTTGAACCTGTGTTCTTTATTTTTTCATTCATATTAATAAAGAATATCTCGAGAGGTAGTTAGAATATTATGCCTAGGTGTCATATTACGAGCATGTCACAAACATATTTTTCGACGCTTTGTGTTCAATGTCATTTGTGGCTGAGTGCTGAGGTTCAATCTCAAATTGTAAATATTGTTCAAATTGTAAATATTAGATTTTAGATATATTATGCAAATACACTTCCAAAATCCACTTCAACTAGATTTCATCTTTCATTTACCTTATAAAAAAGGGATTAATAACCCACTTTTAATAGATTTCGAACCTAATGTGAATGGGCTATTAGGTATATTATAACGTAATTCACGAATCCAACTCCCTTAACCTACATTTATTTCTGTTTTATGTGTGAAATTAATTTGCGTATAATGTTATTTAGACGATTTGTTACATTTTTGTTTATTTCTACAAATACTTTTCTATTCAAGTAATGTTCATATTAAAGCATTACAGAACAAAAATTAAAGTTTGGAATATTAGGTTTATTTCGGTAGTGAAAGGGTTAAGGATATATGTAATTGACGCCCGTATGATCTAACGATCGCAGCGATTCGAAAGTAGTACGTCGGTAGGGACTATCGAGGATAATGAAACTCATTGTCGTACTTGATCCGCGCTTCAATAATGAATGAAAAATGAATTTTTATTAAACTTTTTATTATTACACAGTGCAATACAAAAATTATTTGCGTCACAGTGCTATTATTATTTTCGACAATCAAATTAATAAAGAAAGTCAATATACTAGAACTCAAGGAGTCTTGAAAATTTGTTTATGAACTTTTATCAAGGTCTCCGTATCTTAGTCAAGGGTAAAAACAATGTCACAACTGAGATCTTGTTCAAAGTTGGAAATATGTTTATTAGAGTGACCGCAACTTATATGGGGCAAAAAAATGTCGGAATCTTATTCGCCTTAGCCCCATAAAACGCCCGATTAAACGACGGCTCAAATTTTGGCTATCCCAATATCTGAAAAGGGGATTCGTTTTGTGGGGTTGAGGCGAATGCTCCTAGTGGCACCAGGTCGCGTTTTCTAAGCTAAAGGCTGGCGTAACTCGGTTTGACTCAGAGTTACAACAATTTTGTTCATAATATAAATTTTTAAGGACAAAATAAGCTATCGTTTGTGATATCGTGCGTGTTTTTATTATTTACCGTTCTCGAGTTATGGCTTAATACGTCAAGTTTTTGGCAAAAACATTCGTTTTTTCAAATTTTGAGCGACGAGTGGCACGTGTTAACGTCGTATAATCGGGCTCAAATTTTGGTTATCCCAATATCTGGAAAGGGGATTCGTTTTGTGGGGTTAGGGCGAACAAGATTCCGACATTTTTCTTTTGACCCATATAAGTTGCGGTCACTCTAATGTTTATATTATAATCAACTACGAATTGTATTATATATTTACCTGTGGAAATTTTGCAAAAAATTTCGTTTAGGCATACCTGTAGAAGAAATAAATAATAGAATGAGTTACCTTACCCTCGATATATATATGAAATAAATCTAAAAAATATATTCGTTACAGGTTGGCTGATAAGTCCCCGGTCTGACACATAGATGGCGTCGCTAGTATTAAATGTTTATTATTTTTATATAGTACCAACCTTCAAATGATTCGTGTCAAAATTTGACGTCTGTAAGTCAATTAGTTTGTGAGATAGAGCGTCTTTTGTGAGCAACTTTTGTTATTGTGAAAAAAATGGTAAAAAAGGAATTTCGTGTTTTGATAAAATACTGTTTTCTGAAGGGAAAAAATACGGTGGAAGAAAAAACTTGGCTTGATAACGAGTTTCCGGACTCTGCCCCAGGGAAATCAACAATAATTGATTGGTATGCAAAATTCAAGCGTAGTGAAATGAACACGGAGGACGGTGAACGCAGTGGACGCCCGAAAGAGGTGGTTACCTACGAAAGCATCAAAAAATCCACAAAATGATTTTGAATGACCGTAAATAAAATGAAGTTGATCGAGATAGCAGTGGCCTTAAAGATATCAAAGGAAGGAAGGAAAGGAAATGATCATTCATCAATATTTGGATATGCGGAAGCTCTGTGCAAAAAACAACAACATGTTGACGATTCTGAGCGGTGTTTGCAGCTGTTAACTCGTAATACACCCGAGTTTTTCCGTCGATATGAGACAATGGATGAAACATTGCTCCATCACTACACTCCTGAGTCCAATCGACAGTCGGCTGAATGGACAGCGACCGGTGAACCGTCTCCGAAGCGTGGAAAGACTCAAAAGTCCGCTGGCAAAGTAATGGCCTCTGTTTTTTGAGATGCGCATGGTATAATTTTTATCGATTATCTTGAGAAGAAAACCATTAACAGTTACTATTATTGGGGCGTTTGAAGGTCGAAATCGCGGCAAAACGGCCCCATAACGCACCGTGCCACAAGTCATTGAGAACTATGGCAAAAATTCATGAATTGGGCTGCGAATTGCTTCCCCACCCACCGTATTCTCCAGATCTGGCCCCCAGCGACTTTTTCTTGTTCTCAGACCTCAAAAGGATGCTGCAATGAAGACGTGATCGCCGAAACTGAGGCCTATTTTGAGGCAAAACCGAAGGAGTACTACCAAAATGGTATAAAAAAATTGGAAGGTCGTTATAATCGTTGTATCGCTCTTGAAGGGAACTATGTTGAATAATAAAAACGAATTTGACAAAAAAAATGTGTTTTTTTTTTGTTAGACCGGGAACTTATCAGCCAACCTGTTATAGAATCGATCTAATGAATGAATTTAATGTATTTGTCGTCTCAGAATATGAAAAGAAATTTTCTTCAAAACTAAGCCTATGCAATTTCATTGATATAACGAAAAATTTTCATTGATATAACGAAAAATTTTCATTGAGACAAGTTGACATTAGGTTAGGTTAAGTATAGTTTTTTTTATCAGAGAAATCCGTCTATACGCCAAGCAATATTGGAATTCGTATTTGAAGAATATAAAATTTTTCGCCTCAAGACAATAGTGTTTTTAGTGTAGGTTGTATCAACATTTGGGGATAAAAGCACTTAAAATAATGAAGCATTTTAAAATTTCTTCTCCTTCAAAAACCCTAAAAGTAAAAAATTAAAAATTTTACATTTTGCATTTTTCTACAATTCTTAGTACATAGTCCCTTCATCTAAATTGCATTCAAAGTTTTCATAGATCTACTAATACCTAGTGCAAACTCTTTCAACGTTTATTGCATTTTGCAATAGGATATTGCTTACTTTTACAAATGAGACACCAGGATGCAAGTGACAATAGAATTGTTCACTTGTTCACAGAAGTTTTGAAGAGCAAAAAAAAAAACAGGGGATATGAAACAGTTTCAAATTTGAAGACATCCGTTGTGTCACATTGTTCTCATTTCGACAATACATGAATGAATGGAACAAACACACAAAATCTTTCACCGGAAGTTGAAGCTATGCAGTTATCTTCCTTTCCCCTCAATTTCCACACAAAAACTCAGACACGCGACAATATCCTTGTACGTATGGATGTGCAACAACGAAGGAAACAGAAATATCATTTATTATAACGATGTCAATACCCACAAAAGCCTTTTAGAGAAAAAAAACACCAATGGGGTTATACGATGGTAAGATCTCTTAATACAATTGTCACAATGGCAAAAGTGTTAAAAAGGCATCGTTGTCATTGAGCCAAAGGGTGTTAAGTCTCAGGGATTGAATGGGAAACAGTTTTGTATGGAGCTCACAAAAATTCCAATGTCTAACGAAACGTAAAATTACATATTAAGAGAATGTCATCACCACATTTACCCTGACAACAAAACTGGGACATTGCGACTTAAAATAAGGAGCGGAAAAAATTGACGTCCAGTTTTGTGGAAATATATTTCGAACCATTTGCTAGCCATACACGCAAAAAATAATTCTTTCCTCCCAAACGAAATTTTAGACAAACAAAGTTTGTTTCTCATTTGGTTTTCGCTGTAAGAAAGTGTATTTGGAAGAAAAGTATATACTTTTTGTGATAAACATTTATTATTTTCCAGGATGTAACAACAATTTCATAAAGACTAACAAAAATTTTTTTTTCTTGCTAATTGCATTTTCCCTCACATCTTTCTCACATCCACGAGTTTTTTTTAAATCTTAACACCTTTTCCTGTAATACCAAATATGTAGAAGAAATTATACGAATTTATAAATTTTTAAAATTTTTTTACCTTTCGCCTGGATGGAGAATCGAACCACGGACCATGCACTTTGTAAGCCAACACACTAACCACTGAGCTATGTACCTGTTATGGTCATCAATAGCTAATTACCCATATAAGATATATTTATATAGCATAGCTTGCGGCGCCCACGAACCGAATAAACAAAGTTTATTTACCAGAAACAAACATTTAGTTTGGTACCGTGGAGCAGTGGTTGCTACGTCCGACTCTCATGCCAAGGGTCGTGGGTTCGATCCCTGCTTTGACCAAAGTTTTTTTTTTATTTTTATTTTTACATACATTCCACATATGTTCGGAAGATTCCGAAAAAATGTTCAACATTACATTGTACTATATTAAATTTTGAACAGTAAAATGTGTCCTATTAAAGACCTAAAGTCAGAAAAGAACAGTGTTTGATATAAACGAAATGGACTCTGTTGTTGTTTCAAAAATAACTTTTTTTATTGAAAAAATAAAAATTTTGTAACAAACGAATTTTTTTGGTGATAAAAGTTTCAAATTTTCGAAGCAATTAAAAAAACTTTAACAAAAGAAAAACGTTTTCGGCAAACGTTTTCCAAACGTTTTTTTTCTTTGCGTGTAGGGTATTAAACAGAGTGGTGTTTATCACTGCACTTTTTACTAGAGTGATAAAACAACGGGTTTTTGAAAGTCGGGTTTTCTCGGTTTTGAAAAACTGAATTTGTTTTCAAAACAATTGCTTTCGCTTCCAAGCTTAATTTAGTGCAATAAACATCCAATATAGAAATTTATCAAATATATCTTTTAAAATTTTATATGGTCAGAAACGGCCTTGAACACTCTTCATCAATGACCCGCTTCTGATTCTAACAGTCACCGAAGGATTGAATTAATTCCATCTGCCAGAGCAAAAAATATGTACGTTTAATCTTCACCACCATTTCAGCGGAATTCCATCATGGCATAAAGGCAATGTTCTGGTTTTAATGGCATGATGGAATACATAATCCTGATCTTGGCCACTATACAGCGAAATCAACGTGCGTCTTCCCACGAAACACGAAACAGAAATGAAAAGTGAAAATTATTTCAAAATAGCTGCGGTTTCGTAATAGCAGAATTCCCTTTCACCAACTCAAATTGCAAATGCGAATGCAAACCGATATGTGGTGTAGCCATACAGGGATATAATTTTCGGTAATCATTTCAACATAGGAGGCCTTTATTTATAGAGCTACAGAAAAGAATTGTTCGCTTATAGTCGGTCGTACTCGAAACAAATTTTCGCATGGTGATGTGTGCAAGATGAAGTGTGAAAGTACGTAATACAAAAGATCTAAAGATTTTTATACCCTCTACCATAGGATGGGGGGTATATTAACTTTTCCATTCCGTTTGTAACACATCGAAATGTTGCTCCAAGACCCCATAAACTATATATATTCCGAGTCGTGGTAAAATTCTGAGTCGATCTAAGCATGTCCGTCCGTCCGTCCGTCTGTTGAAATCACACTAACTTCGACTTGAAACTTGGCATAAGTAGTTTTTTTTTTAATTGATGTAGGTCGGATGGTATTGCAAATGGGCCATATTGGACCACTTTTACGTATAGCCCCCATATAAACGAACCAAAAGATTTGGCTTGCTGAGCCTCTAAGAGAAGCATATTTCATCCTATATGGCTGAAATTTGGTACATGGTGTTAGTATATAGTCTCTAACAAAAATGCAAAAAATGGTCCATATCGGCCCATAATTATATATAGGCCCCATATAAACCGATCCCCAGATTTTATCTCTGGAGCCTCTTGGAGGAGCAAAATTCATACGATCCGGTTAAAATTTGGTACGTGGTGTTATTATATAATCTCTAACAACCATGCGAAAATTGGTCCCTATCGGTCCATAATTATATATAGCCCCCATATAAACCGATCCCCAGATTTGGCTTGCGGAGCCTCTAAGAGAAGAAAATTTCACCCGATCCGGCTGAAATTTGGTACATGGTGTTAGTATATAGTCTCTAACAACTATGTAAAAATTGGTCCACATCGGTCAATAATTATATATAGCCCCCATATAAACCGATCCCCGATTTGGCTTGCGGAACCTCTAAGAGAAGCAAATTTCATCCGATCTGGCTGAAATTTGGTACATGGTGTTAGTTTATGGTCTCTAATGACCATGCAAAAATTGGTCCACATCGGTGCATAAATATATATAGCCCCAAATAAACCGATCACCAGATTCGACCTCCGGAGCCTCTGGGAAGACCAAAATTCATCTGATGCAGTTGATATTTGGTACATGGTGTTAATATATGGCCTCAAACATCCATGCAAAAAATGGTCCATATCGGTCTATAATTATATATAGCCCCCATATAAGCCCATCCCCAGATATGACCTCCGGAGCCTCTTGGAGGAGCAAAATTCATCCGATCCGGTTGAAATTTGATAAGTGGTGTTAGTATATGGTTTCTAACAACCATGCCACAATTGGTCCATATCGGTCTATAATTATATATAGCCCCCATATAAACCGATCCCCAGATTTGACCTCCGGAGCCTCTTGGAGGAGAAAAATACATCCGATCCGCTTGAAATTTGGTACGTGGTGTTAGTATATGGTTTCTAACAAGCATGCAACAATTGGTCCATATCGGTCCATCATTACATATAGGCCTAATATAAACCGATCCCCAGATATGACCTCCGGAGCCTCTTGGAGGAGCAAAATTCATCCCATTCGGTTGAAATTTGGTACATAGCACTACTATATGGCCGCTAACAGCCATGCAACAATAGGTCCATATCGGTCTATAGTTATATATAGCCGATCGCCAATCACACAAAAATTGGTGCATATCGCAAAAAAAAAATTCTACCAAAATTTTATTTCTAGAGAACATTTTGTCAAAATTTTATTTATATTGAAAATGTTGTCAAAATTTTCTTTCTATTGAAAATGTTGTCAAAATTTTCTTTCTATTGAAAATTTTGTCAAAATTTTATTTCTATTGAAAATTTTGTCAAAATTTTATTTCTATAGAAAATTTTGTCAAACTGAATTATATACGTATTTAATCGGCTTTTTTTTGTTTAATATATACCCCGTATGGACTAACTTACAATTTAGAAGACGGTGTGTTACCGCAACGCAAGTAATTCGATTGTGGATGACAGTCTTTAGTAGAAGTTTCTACGCAATCATTGGGGCAGGGTACATAAGATTCGGCCTGGCCGAACTTACGGCCGTATATACTTGTTTTCTATTCGTTTTTTCATATCATAGTATTACGTTACCTAACCAAAGTTTTTATTTTTTTATTTGAATAGTCAAGGGTGACCTGTTTTGATCCTTTTTTGTGATTCTCAGTAATCCACTTCAGATTTTGTGTGTGTGTTCATCATTGGAATGATACCCATATTTTAATTCTTAAGCGAGGAGGATTAAGAAGTAAAGTATGGGGATCGGTTTATATGGGTGCTATAGTTTATACGATAATTATAGACCGGTACGAACCAATTTTTGCACGGGTATTAGAGGCCATATACTAATACCGCGTGCCAAATTTCAACGATTGGAAGAAATTTGCTTCTCTAATAGGCTCCGCAAACCAAATCGGGTGGTCAGTTTATATGGGGCCTATACGTTAAAGTGGTCCGATATGGCCCATTTGCAGTACCAACCGACCTACATCAGTAACAACCAGGGATACGGATCGGCCCATTTTTCTCGCTCCGCTCCCGCTCCGGCGAAAATCGCTCCGCTCCTTCTTAGAGAAAACTATTTATTTATTTACTTATTTATAACTATAAAAAATTTTTAATCATAAACGAAAATATAGGTGCTAATATATGTTTTCGAACTGTTACAGAAATTTACAGTACACACACTGAAAAATAAAATATTTTCAGAGGCCAAAGATTTAATGTCCTTAAAATGAGAATGTGCATTTCTCTCATATGAAGTGTTTTCCTTGTGCAAAAGACAAAAACTTTTCAATGAAGTCGTTTTGTCTTATCTTAACTATTTCGACTTAAAATTTGGTATCCCAACAAGAAAGAAATTTTCTTTTTACTAAGGTCAACATGACTTTAATGCTTCGGAAAAAAATCTTTAAAATTAAATATGTTGACTTTTGCATCTTTGCTATAGAGTTAAAAAGCGTTTAAAAATAGGTGACGTTTTTCAATATTTATCGACGATTTTCTATACGATTTTTTATGAAGAAAAAGCAGAAAAACTAATAAATTATAAGTTGCTCCCTACAACCAAGTACGCTACGGCCTTAAACAATGGCACTATCATCCTAAAATTTGGATTCTGGTTTTATTTGCAGGCAAGTCAAGTTCGATGATGGGCTATATCGGTCCAAGTTTTCGATACAGTCCCCATATAAACCGACGTCCCGATTTAGGGTCTTGGGCTAATAGAAACCGAAGTTTTATCGAATTAGGTTGAAATTAGAAATCTAGTGGTATTTTAGGACTATAAAGATGTGTGCTGAAAATGGTGATTATCGGTTAGATGTGTAACTATGCTTTATCGGTAGGTACACACAAAAAAATTTTTCTGATTCAATCACGAAATTAATTGATCCAATTAATTTTTTAATTGAAATGTCTTCAATCACGAAAATGATAGTATCAATCACCGTTTTAATTGAAAATTAAAAAATATTTGATTAAAAAATTAATTGATTTAATTTAAAAATTTTAATTAATTTTTTGATTGATTCAATTAAAAATTTAATTGATGTTGATTGAAAACCTCAATTAACTTTTTGAATTAAAATGGTAACTATTTGAAATTACTTTTTAATCTGACTTTGTGTTTTTAGTTTGATTTAAAAAAATATATTTAAAAATTTTAAAAATCCATCACTTTTTTTACTGACTTAGTCTTCCGAGTTTGATTAAAATGTTAATTGAATCAATTAATTTTTTAATTAAACATTTAAAAATGTTCAATCATTGACTTAATTAACTTAAGGTTTCTATCTTGATTAAAAAGTTAATTGTATCAATTAAATTATTAATTGAAAAAAATTTCAACTTCTATCAACTTTTTAATTGGAAATATTTATACCCTAAACCACATAGTGGTTTGGGTATAATAGGTTTGATCGGCCAAAAAATGTGCCTACCAAAAATATTGATTTTAGACCCCATAAAATATATACCGATCGACTCAGAATCACCTCTTGAGTCGATCTAGCGCTTGGTGTCCGTCCGTCCGTCTGTCCATGTATTTGTTGTTCACAGGATTCCGGTCGCAATTATTAACCGATTTTTGAAATTTGGTACCGGGAGTTTTTTGGGCACAAAGGCGAACGCTATTGAATTTGGAAGAAATCGGATCAAATTTAGATATAGCTCCCATATATATGTATCGCCCGATTTCGACAAATGGGGCCACGTTGCGCGTTTTTGCAAACGCATCGTCACCAAATTTGGCAAAAGGTAATCTTTTCCATCGCCCTTCAAGTCTGCAAAATTTCATCCAAATCGGTTCACATTTAGATATAGCTCCCATATATATGTATCGCCCGATTTTCCCAAATTTGGCCGCAAAACCCTTATTTATCAACCGATCTGACCCAAATTTGGCTAAATGTAGTCTTCTATAGCACTTACTATATGTGCAAAAAATCATCGAAATCGGTTCAGATTTAGCTATAGCTCCCATATATATGTACCGCCCGATTTCTCTAAATTTTACCATAAAACCCTTATTTATCAACCGATCTTACCCAAATTTAGCTAAATGTAGTCTTCTATAGCACTAACTATATGTGCAAAAAATCATCGAAATCGGTTCAGATTTAGATATAGCTCCCATATATGTGTATATCCCGATTTTCCCAAATTTGGCCTTAGAACCGTTATTTATTAACCGATCTTACTAACAGTTGGCTAGATCCAGTCCCCTACAGTACTCACTATATGTGAAAAATTTCATCGAAATCGGTTCAGATGTAGATATAGCTCCCATGTATGTATCACCCGATTTTGAAAAATTCGCCCCTAATAACCTTATGTTTGACCATACAGGCCTCATTTCTTAACTGATCTTACTCAGATCTTGCACAAGGTAACCTTTTGTGGTATTAATCAAACCCGCAAAATATTATGCAAATTGGTTCAGATTTAGATATAGCTTCCATATATATGCATCGCTCGATTTTCCCAAATTTGGCCATAGTATTCTTATTTATTAACCAATGTTACTCAAATTTCAAATTTTGATGTACTAGCCGATCGTACTTATACGTACTTGTAGCTCTTACATAAGAATATTGCTCGATTTTTACAAATTTGTACTTATTACCCACACTAATTTAACGATTTTCTCTTTTTTAATAATGGGCTCAATATTAGTGGCATACTAGCACCGTAGGCGCAATATCAACACAGCCAGTGTTGCTAGAAGTAGGGGAAATTCCCTATATGTAGGGTTTTTCCAATATTTAGCGTCTTGTAGGTACGTAGGGCCACAATGTAGGACATTTTCACTCAACACAATTTGTAAGAATTTTTACATTTTGGTGGCTCTAGAGGAGGAAATTAGAAGCCGGCAAGGCTTGATCTTTAACAATGTGTGGTAAACTTTATTCCTGTAGAAAATTTTGTCAACATTTTATTTCTATAGAACATTTTGTCAAAATTGTATTTCTATAGAAATTTTTTTCAAAATATTATTTCTATAAAAAATTTTCTCAAAATTTTATTTCTGTGAATTTTTTTCTCAAAATTTTATATCTATAGAATTTATTGTCAAAATTTTATTTCTATAGAAAAATTTCTCACAAAAATTTGTTTATAGAAACTTTTTCCAAAATTTTATTTTTAAAGAGATTTAACAAAAAAGATTACTAATTTGGGTAGAATTCTACCAACTGTGGTGGTAATACAAATTTATATTCTAAGTTATATACGTAGCATTTTCATGTTTTAAGATAATAAAGTACTTAGAACCATTTTTGTTTTGTAAAATTTTTTAAATTTAACGAAAAATATAGTAGGGAAAATTGTTTGGGAATGTATGTGAAAGTAGGGAACTTTTTTTGTCCTTGTAGGGTAAACCGAACATTTTCCCTGGCAACATTGACTATGAGCTGTAGCAGATTGACACAAAACACCCGTAGACATGTACCCCTTAATTTTCTTAAATATGCAACTGCGGTTTATCTCCCAGACCTATATGTTACCCCACAAATGCTTATGATTACTAATTCTGTAATGGTGGTTTAGGGTATGATATAGTCGGCCCCGCCCGACTTTCTACTTTACTTACTTGTTTTGTGATATTTTTTTCTGTGTAGATATGAATTAGAAGCATGGGAAAATTTGATCTTGGCAGTGGAGATTTTAAAATGAAAGTGTGTGTATTTTGGCCTTATGGAAGAATACATATGGGGGATTTGTCTCAATCTAAACCGATTTTTACATCGCGAGTGTGTGTGAGTAAAATATTACTCACTTGCACAAGTCTAATGGATATTAAATTCATATATACACGAATGTCTTATTGATTTGCTCTGTCCTGTGTACATGTATTTGTATTTGTGGCAATGGTATGGACTCATTTCCGGAATATTTGTATAACATAATCCACATATCATTTTATATAGGATTATGCGTTATGGCCAAAAAGGTCATTAAGTCAATACATATCGGGGTCAATACAAACGACTAAAAGTATCGCAGTCAACATTTGGCAAAGCAATAGCAACAACCAAGTCTCAAGTCTCCTCAGCCTAGAAAAGACAAAGCATATGACATTGTGCTAGGAAAGGCAAACTTCATTATAGTCATTCTTTGATGCTTCATAAAGAAAGTCCCCCCAAAAAAAAGAAGACAAGAGAAAAACTAAATAAAAATATGCCATGGGCCTATCTAATGCGATTTCAAAAGGCAATAATAAAAGGAATTATTGGAAAATCTGTCATAGAGTTATTTGCTATAGCAAAAGTTAAGGAGCTTTTTTTGCGTTGTTACCTCTTGGAATGTTTGAGTAGAGTTAACTAGCGACAAGGATACATATGAATGACCCTTCCAATTATATTTGATGAAGTTTGATGTATTGCTTATGAAGATGGAGATAAGTAAATATTCCAATGATGAACACACGCACACAAAATATGAAGTGGGTTCCTGAGCATCACTAAAAAGGATCAAAAAAGGTCACCCTTGACTATTCTTAGTCATCAATATTGTAATATTTGAATATTTCTGTTTTATTTTATGGGTATTCAAATAAAAAATAAAAAACTTTTTCGATAATGAGAAGTGGATAAACTGAAAATAAATATACAATAATTGGAAAATATGAGCAGTAGAATTTGCATAAGTTTGCAAAAATTCTTTGAAATACTTGAAGGCATTATATGGTAAGACAATATAGAGTTCTTCCTGTATGTAGCTACAAGAAATGTGGAAATTAAACACCCGTGCCATTTTTCGACTTAAAATTATCTCTTAAGTCTATATAGTTGCTATAGGTTTGTTCGTCGATATGTCTATCTGTTCATCTACATGTTTTCCTCATCAACGAAAGAAATTAAGCTTTTTGGCCATTTTAAGTTATATTTTAAATAATGGTCAAATCAATGTCGCAAACAATAGAAAATCTATAAAAATAAAACAAAAATTGGCACAAGTATATACGGCAGTAAGTTCGGCCAAGTCGAATCATATGCACCCTTCACCATGTGTTGTGGTAGCAATTACACAAACTGCTCAAGTTAGAATGACTTCTCATCGACTTAAACCAAATTCGATAAATGGCCATTTCCGTGCAAGCGAATCCAGTTTAACGTCGGTGAGCTCTTGCACTTTTGATACCCTCCACCATAGGATGAGGGCATACTCATTTTGTCATTCCGTTTGTAACCCATCAAAATATTAGTTTCAGTCCCCCATAAAATATATATGCGATGTTCGTCCGTCTGTTGAAATCACTTGGTACAAGTTGTTGATGTATACCTAAAAGTGGTCCGATAGGGTTCAGAACCATATCAGACCACTTTTGGGTATAGCCCTCATATAAACAAATCCCCAGGTTTGCCTTACGGAGTCTTCTGGAAGTGGAAATCTCATGCGATCCGATTGAAATTTGGAACGTGATGTTAATATGTTCCCTCTAACAACCATGCAAAAATTGGTCTATATATTTCCATAGTTGTTGTTCAAGCAAATGCATTGAACATGTAATATCACCGTTGGTGATATTCCACTGATAATTGAAACGCCCTTAAAAACGATCATGAAGAGCACTGAAGATAATGTATGTTAAGTGCATTTGGTTGTTTAGGGTGGTCTCTATTATCAGTGCATTGGGTGTCGTTGTGTTTAAGATCTTCTTTCCTAAGAAGACCATAATAAAACTCCGCAGCATTTGTATATTTAGGATAGCGATAAGATTATAGGCTTAGCATGGGGTAACCAAGTGTTGCCTCTAGACTAGATTTAAGATTTGTCAAAACCTTTGTGATAGCAGAGGTTCAAATAAAGATTTAGTATGAAAAAACTACTCAACACGTTTGTTTCGATTACAAACAGTTGTTGTTGCGAAATTTTGGTTGAAAGAACGTGTTCGCTATATTTTTGATTGGGAGTAGTCTCTATTTTCAATCTTTTTATACCCTCCACAATAGGATCGGGGTATATTAAATCTTCCATTCCGTTTGTAACACATCGAAATATTGCTCTAAGACCCCATAAATTATATATATTCTGGGTCGTGGTGAAATTCTGAGTCGATCTGAGAATGTCCGTCTGTCCGTCCGTCTATTGAAATCACGCTAACTTCCGAACTAAACAAGCTATCGACTTGAAACTTGGCACAAATAGTTGTTATTGATGTAGGTCGGATCGTATAGCAAATGGGCCATATCGGCCCCAAATTTGGCTTGCGATTGCTCTAAGAGAAGCAAATTTCATCCGATCCGGCTGAAATTTGGTACATGGTGTTAGTATATGGTATCTAATAACTACGCAAAAATTGGTCCACATCGGTCCATAATTACATATAGCCCCCATATAAACCGATCCCCCGATTTGGCTTGCGGAGCCTTTAAGAGAAGCAAATTTTATCCGATCCGGTTGAAATTTCGTACATGGTGTTAGTATATGGTCTCTAACAACCATGCAAAAATTGGTCCACATCGGTCCATAATTATATATAGCCCCCATATAAACCGATAACCAGATTTGACCTACGGAGCCTCTTGGAAGACAAATATTCCTCTGATTCGGTTTAAAATTGGTACGTGGTGTTAATATATGGCCTCAAACAGCCATGCAAAAATTGGTCGAAATCGGTCAATAATTATATATAGACCGCATATAAACCGATCCCCAGATTTGACCTCCGGAGCCCCTTGGAAGCGCAAAATTCATCCGATTCGGTTGAAATTTGCTACGTGATGTTAGTATATGGTATCCAACAACCATGCAGGAATTGGTTCATATCAGTCCATAATTATATAAACCGATCCCCAGATTTGACCTCTGGTGCCTTTTGGAGAAGCAAAATTCATCCGATCTGGTTGAAATTTGGTACGTGATGGTAGTATATGATATTTAACAGCCATGCCAAAAGTGATCCATATCAATCCATAATCATATATAGCCCCCATATAAACCGATCCCGAGATTTGCTTTTGAAGCCTCTTGGAGGAGCAAATTTCATCCGCGTCAGTTGAAATTTGGTACATTGTGCTAGTATGTGGCCGTTAATAACCATACCTAACTAGGTCCATATCGGTCTATAGTTATATATAGCCCTCAGATAAGTTGATCCCCAATCACTCAAAAATTGGTCCATATCAAGTTCATAATTGTATATAGCCCCCATATAAGCGACCTCCATATTTCAATTCTGGCTCTCTACCACGAATGGACTAACTCACAATTTAGAAAACGATGTTAAGAAGTTTTAAGATACCACAACCCAAGTAATTCGATTGTGGATGACAGTCTTTCTATGCAATCCATGGTGGAGGGTACATAAGATTCGGCCTAGCCGAACTTACGGCCGTATATACTTGTTAAAATTCGTGTAGTACCCCACTTTAGGTAAAAGCAAAATTAAAGTTTGCAATTTCTTTCAAATGTTTGCATTTAACGGACCTTAATCAATCAACATTCAAGATTATGAGCAACGATTTGTTTCAGTCAATTCCTTTTTACCTAAATCCAAACGACATTCACAAGACTGACCACAACCGTAAGTGATGACCTTTACATTGCTCCTAAGCAATCTCCAGAAATCTATCAATAAAGTCTAACACTCCATAAAAGTTCTTTAGTTGCTTTGATGACATCCTTAGAATATTGGAAGATTTAGCTATCAATTGACAAGGATGAGAGCAAATGATAGAGGGTCATAGAGTTAAGTTAACAAGTCCTTTATCTCAAACACAAGCAATATTGGTAATGACAGCCCAGGCAAAATATTTTGTAAGGACTATGGGCATCGCCTTCTTGCCGATGGCCATTAAAATTATCATCATGGATAACGAATAAATGGTGTACGCAAAAGATATGACATAATTAATATGTCCGGAACCGGGTCAAACATTAACAATCACAATATTTGGAGCCATGAACTTTAATTTATTTTCTTGTGAAAATTAATTAAAGGGGAAGGTAACCTAATATCATATAACTTAATTTTGAGTCGGCATAAAGTGGAGAGATATAAAATTTCGTCAATAGAAACAGGGTCAAAGAGTATTTCGATATTTTCATTATAAAAAAAAAACAAATGTCAAATTTCAAAAAATAAAAAAATATTTTTTCTAGGTAGATGAATCTGAAAGCGTATAGCAATCGCAACGCATGCATCACTAATATTCGTTTGATTCCGTCTTTACGCCATTATTTAGGCACATGAATAAAAACGTTCAAAACAGCTGTTCTTTTGGCAATGGGTTACACCTACTCGATAAGGAAGCCACCGTTGTGCAATGGTTAGCATGCCCGCCTTGCATACACAAGGTCGTGGGTTCGATTCCTGCTTCGACCAAACACCAAAAAGGTTTTCAGCGGTGGATTATCCTACCTCAGTAATGCTGGTGACATTTCTGAGGGTTTCAAAGCTTCTCTAAGTGTGTTGCAATTTATCGAGTAGGCTAGGTTAGGTTAGGTGGCAGTCCGATGTATCAGGCTCATTTAGACTATTCAGTCCATTGTGATACCAAATTGGTGAACTTCTCTCTTATCACTGAGTGCTGCCTGATTCCATGTTAAGCTCAATGACAAGGGACCTCCTTTTTATAGCCGAGTCCGAACGGCGTTCCACATTGCAGTGAAACCACTTAGAGAAGCTTTGAAACCCTCAGAAATGTCACCAGCATTACTGAGGTGAGATAATCCACCGCTGAAAAACTTTTTGGTGTTCGGTCGAAGCAGGAATCGAAGCCACGACCTTGTGTATACAAGGCGGGCATGCTAACCATTGCAAAATTAAAGGCAAATTAAAAGAACTAGAGATAATCGTTATATAGCAAATTTGGTCAGAAATTTATTTATATAGAAAAATTTAGTACCTTGTAGTTGGAGAGGGTGTTTTGAAAAATCTACCAAAACATTCAGAATTCTACCAATATACAATAATTCTTTCCTCCCAAACGAAATTTTAGACAAACAAAGTTCGTTTCTCATTTGCATTTCGCTGTAAGGAAGTTTATTTGGAAGAAAAGTATATACTTTTTGTCATAAACGTTTATTACTTTCCAGGATGTAAAAATAATTTCATAAAGACTAATTCAAAAAAAAAACAATCTTTTCAGGCTAATAGCATTTTCCCTCACATCTTTCTCACTTCCACGAGGTTTTTTAGTTTTTATTACCTTTTTCTGTAATACAAACAATGTAGATGAAATTATTCGATTTTATAAATTTTTTAATTTTACCTTTCGCCTGGACGGAGAATCGCACCGTGGACCATGCAATTTGTAAGTAAACTGAGTTATGTAACATAGCTGTTATTGTCACTAATAGACAATTATCCATATAAGTTATATTTATATGGCATAGCTTGCGGCGCCCACGGGCAGATTAAACAAACTATATTTAACAGAAACATACATTTAGTTGGGCACCGTGGAGCAGTGGTTGCTACGTCCGCCTTGCATGGGTTCGATCCGTGCTTCGACCGAATACCAAAAAGTTTTTTTTTGTTTTTATACCCTCCACCATAGGATGGGGGTTTATTACATTTGTCATCCCGTTTGTAACACAACGAAATATTGCTCTAAGACTCCATAAAGTATATATATATATATATTCTGGGTCGTGGTGAAATTCTGAGTCGATCTGAGCATGTCCGTCTGTTGAAATCACGCTAACTTCCGAACGAAACAAGCTATCAACTTGAAACTGGGCACAAGTGGTTGTTATTGATGTAGGTCGGATGGTATTGCAAATGGGCCATATCGGTCCACTTTTACGTATAAACGGACCCCAAATTTGGCTTGCGGGGACTCTAAGAGAAGCAAATTTCATTCGATCCGGCTGAAATTTGGTACATGGTGTCAGCATATGATCTCTAACAATCACGCAAAAATTGGTCCACATCGGTCCATAATTATATATAGCCCCCATAAAAACCGATACCCCGATTTGGATTGCGGACCCTCTAAGAGAAGTAAATTTCATCCGATCCGGCTGAAATTTGGTACATGTTGTAAGTATATGGTCTCGAACACCCATGCAAAAATTGGTCGAAATCGGTCTATAATTATATATAGCCCCCATATAAACCCATCCCTAGATTTGACCTCCGGTGCCTTTTGGAGAAGCAAAATTCATCCGGGTCAGTTGAAATTTGGTACATTGTGCTAGTATATGACCGTTAACAACCATGCCTAACTAGGTCAATATCGGTCTATAGTTATTTATAGCCCTCAGATAAATCGATCCCCAATCACAAAAAAATTGGTCCATATCAAGTACATAATTGTATATAGCCCCCATTTAAGCGATCCCCATATTTCAATTCTGGCTCTCTACCACGTATGGACTAACTCACAATTTAGAAAACGATGTGGATGACAGTCTTTCGTAGAAGTTTCTACGCAATCCATGGAGGAGGGTACATAAGATTCGGCCTGGCCAAACTTACGGCCGTATATACTTGTGTTTTTTCCATATATTTCAGATATTTTCGGAAGATTCCGAAAGGGTGTTCAACATTACATACTACTATATTAAATTTTTACTATGAAACTGTAAAATAAGACTTAAAGTCAGAAAAGAACAGTGCTTGATATAAACGAAATGGACCTTGTTGTTGGTTCAAAAATATTTTTATTATACCCTTTACCACTACTGTGGTACAGGGTATAATAAGTTTGTGCATTTGTATGTAACGCCAAGAAATAATTGGCATAGACCCATCTTTTAGTATACCGATCGGCTTAGAATTAAATTCTGAGTCGATTTAGCGATGTCCGTCCGTCTGTCTGTATATGTAATTTTGTGCACAAAGTACAGGTCGCAGTTTAAGTCCGATCGTCTTCAAATTTGACATAACGTCTTTCTTCGGGTAGAAGACAATCGCTATTGATTTTGGTTCAGATTTAGATATAGCTGCCATATATAGTTATCACCGATTTGATCATAATTCACGTATTTATGATCCGACGTTCTTCAAATTTTGTACATCTAAATGTTTTGTCAGTCCCGTAAAAACCGCCAAATATCAGCTAAATCGGTTCAGATTTATATATAGCTCCCATATATATCTTTCGTCCGATTTGGACTTATATGGCCCCAAAAGCGAGAGTTTTACCCTGATTTGCTTCAAATTTTGCACAACGAGTACGTTTAATAGTATCGTTAATTGTGCCAAATTTAGTTGAAATCGGTTCAGATTTAGATATAGCTCCCATATATATCTTTCGTCCGATTTTGACTTATATGGCTTCAAAAGCCAGAGTTTTGCCCTGAGTTGATTAAAATTTTGTACAAGGAGTACGTTTAATAGTATCGCTAATTGTGCCAACTTTAGTTGAAATCGGTTCAGATTTAGATATAGCTCCCATATATATCTTTCGACCGATTTGGACGTATATGGCCCCAAAAGCCAGAGTTTTGCCCTGATTTGCTTCAAATTTTGCACAACAAGTACGTTTAATAGTATCGTTAAGTGTGCTTAATTTGGTTAAAATCAGTTCCGATTAAGATATAGCTCCCATATATATCTTTCGTCCGATTTGGATTTATATGGCCTCAAAAGCCAGAGTTTTGTCCTGAGTTGCTTGAAATTTTGCACAAGGAGTACGTTTTATAGTATCGTTAATTGTGCAAAATTTAGTTGAAGTCGGTTCAGATTTAGATATAGCTCCCATATATATCATTCGCCTGATTTGGTCTAATATGCCCACAGAGGCAAAAGTGCTACTCTGATTTACGTGAAATTTTGCAGAGGGAGTAGAATTGAACTTGAAACTGTGCACAGGTTCTGCATATGCGTGTTTATTTTGGTTGAAATATATATCTTTCGCCCGATTTTCCGTCATATGACCACGGAGGTCAAAGTTGTTATCCGATTTACGTGAAATTTTGCACAGGGAGTAGATTCAACATAGTAACTATTCATGTGAAATTTGATTGCAATCGGTTTAGATTTCGATATAGATTCCATATATATGTTTTTCCTATTTAGGCAAAACTTGCCGAAATACCTACATTTTCCTTATCAAATCGCCACTGCCAATTCGAAAACTTATCAAAATGACTCAAATTTTCCTATTACTCTATTACACATCTATCGACCGATAAATCATAAATACACTTTTGCGAATTTGCCTCAAAATTGTTTCATATTTAAATGTTTCCTATATTTATACCCTGCGTCACACTGTGGAACAGGGTATTATAAGTTAGTGCATATGTTTGCAACACCCAGAAGGAGACGAGATAGATAGATAGGGTGGGCTCCTGAGTCGATATAGCCGTGTCCGTCTGTCCGTGAACACATTTTTGTAATCAAAGTCTAGGTCGCAGATTTAGTCCAATCGACTTCAAATTTGGCACAAGTATGTGTTTTGGCTAAGAATAGAACCCTATTGATTTTGGAAGAAATCGGTCCAGATTTAGATATAGTTCCCATATATATACTTCGCCCGATATGGACTTATATGGCCACAGAAGCCAGAGTTTTACCCCAATTTGGTTGAATTTTGCACTAGGAGTACAATTAGTAGTGTAGTCAAGTGTGTCAAATTTTATTGAAATTGGTTCAGATTTAGATATAGCTCCCATATATATCGTTCGCCCGATTTACACTCATATGACCACAGTGGCCAATCTTTTACTCCGATTTAGTTGAAATTTTGCACAGGGAGTAGAATTAACATTGTAGCTGTACGTGCTAAATTTGGTTGAAATCGGTTCAGATTTAGATATAGCTCCCATATATATCTTTCGCCCGATTTACATTCATATGACCACAGAGGCCAATTTTTTGCAAATTTTTTGTGACATTCAGATTGCAGTTTTATTTTCAAATCACTCTACTCAATTTTTTCACAATATGGAGTTTCACTTTTTCCACTTTTTAATCTAAATTTATGGTTTTCCCCCACGTTTTGCCTCAGTAGCATCGCGTAAACCTATCCAATTCCTGACAAAAATAAACGATGTCATTCTTTTCAAAGTAGTTGTCACCGTAGGGAGCCCTTACTTCCGCTCCATAAATGAAGAGATTTTTTCCACGCTTGCACATTACGTTTCCCCGCTCAGCTTTAAGTGTCGCATAATATTGTTTTAAGCATATTTTGCACTTTCCCTAGTGCAAACTTTTAAATCACCTGGGCCAAACGTTCTGCCTCCAAAGTTTCCGAGTTTTGTGCCTTCTTGTTTAGCTGTTCCGATGCGGCTTCCTGTTTGGCGGAAATTACATTATGGTTTTAACTGTCAAGTACTTATGAGGTGTCTTCCCTGTCCCAGAGTGGCGAGATTCAACATTTTCCATTTTTCTCTTTTGTTGTGCGCTTTCTGATGTTCTGTCCCCTTGTCAGAGTATAAACTTTGGGAAAATTATTATTCATTTGAAGAGTTTTCCCGGTATTAGCTTTTGAGACAATTTTCATTTTCTCTTTTTTTTGTTGTTGTTTTTTGTTAGTTAGCCTGTGTAAGAGATTGTTAATAAGAGGAGATTTAAGAACTAAAGGACATTGTAGAGGGTCATAAAAAGGATAACAAAGTCCATGGTGAGTGGTTGGACTCTTGAACAGCCACGAGTAATGTCATTATATTTACAAGAAATTTAAAACTTAAAGGAAAGTAGAGATTGTAACGAATTCCTTTCTTTACATTCCAATGCAAGCAAAACAGAATATTTTCATAAAAATCCCCTTGCAATCTTATTGTTAATAGCTCATTGTGTTAGTTTTGAATCGCCATGACACCGGTTTTCTCATAACGGAATTAAACTTAATATTCACTTAGAAAAATATTTGTCTCAAAGTAAAAGGTGTTATTTTGGCAATTATCATTTTGGCAAATAGCTGTTTAAACTATTGCTGCACTCAAAAAAAAGTGAACTCTCTATTTCACTAAAGCCAATTTAACTTTATTTTAGTTCATTGAATTGTTATATATGGAGAAAGTTTTCTTTACTCTAATATTTTTTTGCGAACGTTAGTTAAATTAACTAAAAAACGGGAAAAAATTATACACAAATGAAGTAAAAAGTTTTACTAAATTCGTATTTCTCACCAAATAGTTCATTATTTCTTTAAATTTGTAAATTTTATGTGCCCGTCATGAACTTCGTATGTCACTAAAGACATTCTTGCAATTTTGAACTCCAAGTTTTTCTTTCAAACTACAAAATCTTCTTAAACAAGTGAAGAAAAAATTAATTATGTTTAATATATTTTCTTGAATTTGTCGTCAAACATTTACTTATTTTTGTGATATCTAAAAATGTTGAAAAATTTCTAAAAATAACTAAATGTTTTCATCCTGGTGGGTTCACTGTTTTTTCAGTGTGATGTACGTTTCGTGATATGTTTCACTCTGAAATATTTTCAGTTTGGTCATAATTTTACCATGAGTCGTCTTACAAGCGAACAAACAGGGCTGTGGAGACGACCCAATTTTGCTCCACTCCAACTCCAGCACTTTCATCAGTCATCTCCGGAGTCGGAGTTCTAGTTCTAATGTGGTGGGTACCATCAATGGATCGATCTAAATTTCACAGTTGATGCCAATTGAACTCTACATTTAGAATTTAACACTGAAAAAAATATTGTCGTGAGGCCAAAGATTTCATGGCCTTAAAATACGAATGCAAATTTTGGTTAGCATAAAAGACGCATTTCTCTAATTTAAAGTTTTTTTCTTTGTCAAAAAGTCGATAAACTTTTCAATGAAGTCGTATTGTCCTTATAATGTGATTTGACTTAAAAATGGTTATCATAACATGAAAGAAAAATTTTCTGGGGTAAGGTCAAATTGACTTTAAAAATTCAGAAAAATGCTTTAAAATTAATGAAATTGTCTTTAAATTTGTTGCCTTTTTGCATCTTGACTACAAAGCAAAAAATCGTTCAAAAATAGGGAATGTTTTTCAACACTTTATTTTAAAGACGTTTTTTACTTGAAACATAGCATAATTTCTACTGGAAGTAGAGTCTTAATTTGAAAAATAAAGTTGCCGTTAACTCGTTTTTAAAGGACTTTGATAGCATATGAAGAAAAAAAGCTGAGACAGCTAAAAATTAAAATTTGCTTGCTTAGTATATGGTCTCTAACAACCATGCAAAAATTGGTCCATATCGGTCCATAATTATATATAGCCCCTCATATAAACCGATCACCATATTTGACCTCCGGTGCCTCTATGAAGACCAAAATTCATTTGATTAAGTTGAAATTTGGTACGTGATGTTAATATATGGCCTCAAACACCCATGCAAAAATTGGTCGATATCGGTCAATAATTATATATAGGCCCCATATAAATTCGGCCTGGCCCAACTTACGGCCATATATACTTGTTTCTGTTTTTTTGTTCTTCATGTGAAATTGTGGTATCACAATGGACTGAATAGTCTAAGTGAGCCTGATACATCGGGCTGCCACATAACCTAACCTAACCTAACAACAACATAAATTTTCAAATTCAGTTTCGACATCAAGTAGAAATTTTGCTATGTCTCAAGTAAAAGTCGTCTTTGAAATAATGTGTTGAAAAACGTCTCCTATTTTTAAACGCTTTTTACTTTGTTGTCAAGATGCAAAATGACAACAAGCTTAGGTTAGGTATAGTGGCAGCCCGATATTTCAGGCTCACTTAGACTATTCAGTCCATTGTGATACCACAGTGCTGAACTTCTCTCTCATCACTGACTTCTGCCCGATTCCATGTTAAGCTCAATGACAAGGGACCTCCTTTTTATGGCCGAGTCCGAACGGCGTTCCACATTGTAGTGAAACCACTTAGAGAAGCTTTGAAACCCTCAGGAATGTCACCAGCATTACTCAGGTGGGATAATCCACCGCTGAAAAAATGTTTGGTATTTGGTCGAAACTGGGTTTGAACCCACGACCCTGTGTATGCAAGGCGGGCATGCTAACCATTGCACCATTATAGAAAAGTTCATCGTACCGTCTGAAATTCTTCATTTTTTGCGAGCTATATATGCATGAATTTGAATCTGAACCGATATATGCACTTAATATTTAAATCTAACGTTATGGGACGAAACACAATTTTAGTAATAAACAAGTAAGGAAAGTCCGAAGTCGGGTGGGTATATTATAGTCGAATATTATAGTCGGCCCTGCTCTAATATACCCTGCACCACTTTGTATTTAGATCTACATTTCGATACCATCTCAAATCCTTCAAATTTGTTCCTATTAACCGATATTTAAAACTGACCCGATTTGGACAAAATTTTGTCAGATTTCTTCAAAATCTGTACACAGAAAAAAATTTCGCGAACATTTTTCCAATTAATTGAGTTTTAAAAAATATTCAATTAAAAATTTAATTGATTCAACAAATTTTTTAATTGAAACAAAAATCAATCACAAAAATTAATAGTATCAATTAATTTTTTAATTGACTTTCACATTGACTTTTACGTTTATAATTGATACTATCATTTCTGTGATTGAAGACATTTCAATTATAAAGTTAATTGGATCAATTAATTTCGTAATTGAATCAAAAAAATTTTTTTGTGTGTAGACTTAAAATTTAAATCGGCTAATGCTTTGGGACGGAGTACAATGTGGCTCAGTGTATAAATATATGAATATTTATAAATTTTTAGGCCACTTCGCAAAAGCTCATTTTTGATTTATCGGCCGATAGATATGTATTAGAGGTATAAAAAATTTGAGTGATTTTTTCAAGTTTTGGACTTAGCACTAGCGATGTTCTGAGCTGATTTTGACCAAATTTGACACACACTTCTAAAATGGAAGCTATATCTAAATCTGAACCGATTTCAAGCAAATTTGGCATGCATAGACAAAATGTTAATTCTACTCCCTGTGCAAAATTTTATGTACATTGGATTAAAACTCTGGTTTCTGGGGCCATATAAGTGCGTATATGGCAGCTATATCTAAATCTAAACTTCTTTAACCAAATTTGGAGTGCATAATTAGACTGTTAATTCCATTACCTCTGTTGTCGGAGAACAGTTTTGGCCTCTGCAGCCATAAGAACGTAAACAGTCAAAAGATATGCGACCTGAACCAAATTCAACCACTTTGGTCACACTTTCTATAGAAATAAAATTTTGACAAAATTTTCTATAGAAAAAAAGTTTTTATACAATTTTCTGTTGGAATCGAATTTTGATAAAAATTTCTACAGAAAAAAAAATTTTAACAAAATTTTGTATTTTGTACCAGATATGGACAATATTTATAGTCTTTAAATTTAAGTCGGCTCATGCCCTGAGGTAGAACACAATGTTATTAAAAAACTAGTAAGGAAAGTCTAAAGTCGGGCGAGGCCGACTATATTTTACCCTGCAACACTTTGTAGATCTAAATTTTCGATACCATATCACATCCGTCAAATGTGTTGGGTGCTATATATAAAGGTTTGTCCCAAATACATACATTTAAATATCACTCGATTTGGACAGAATTTGATAGACTTTTACAAAATCTGTAGACTCAAAATTTAAGCTGGCTTATGCACTAGGGTGGAACACAATGTTAGTAAAAAAATATGGGAAACATTTAAATCGGAAGCAATTTTAAGGAAACTTCGCAAAAGTTTATTTATGATTTATCGCTCGATATATATGTATTAGAAGTTTAGGAAAACTAGAGTCATTTTTACAACTTTTCGACTAAGCAGTGGCGATTTAACAAGGAAAATGTTGGTATTTTGACCATTTTTGTCAAAATCAGAAAAACATATATATGGGAGCTATATCTATATCTGAACCGCTTTCAATCAAATTTGGCACACTTGACTATATTACTTATTGTACTCCTAGTGCAAAATTTCAACCAAATTCTGCCAAAAACTGGCTTCTGGGGCCATATAAGTCCATATCGGGCGAAAAATATATATGGAAGCTATATCTAAATCTGAAACGATTTCAATCAAATTTGGCACACATGACTATACTATCAATTGTACTCCTTGTGCAAAATTTCAAGCTAATCGGGATAAAACTCTGGCTTCTGGGTCCATATAAGTGCATATCGGGCGAAAGATATATATGGAAGCTATATCTAAATCTGGACCGATTTCAATCAAATTTTGCACACTTGACTATACGACTAAGTGTTATGTTTGTACAAAATTTCAAGCGAATCGGTATAAAACTCTGGCTGCTGGGTCCATATTAGTGCATATCGGGCGAACGATATATATGGGAGCTATATCTAAATCTGAACCGATTTCTTCCAAAATCAATAGGGTTCTATTCTGACCCAAATTAGGAACATGTGCCAAATTTGAAGGCGATTGGACTTAAATTGCGACCAAGACTTTGATCACAAAAATGTGTTCACAGACAGACGGACATGGTTATATCGACTCAGGGACCCACCCTGAGCATTATTGCCAAAGACACCATGTGTCTATCTCGTCTCCTTCTGGGTGTTACAAACATATACACTAACTTATAATACCCTGTTCCACAGTGTGACGCAGGGTATAAATATAGGAAACATTTAAATCTGAACCAATTTTAAGGCAACTTCGTAAAAGTGTATTTATGATTTATCGGTCGATAGATATGTATTAGAAATAAAGGAAAATTGGAGTCATTTTTACAAGTTTTCGACTTAGCAGTGGCGATTTTATAAGCAAAATGTGTGTATTTTGGCCATTTTTGCCCAAATCGGAAAAACATATATATGGAAGCTATATCGAAATCTGAACCGATGTCAACTAAATATGGCATGCATACTTGGTATGTTAATTATACTCTTTCTTACACGTAACGCGGACTACAACTTTGAACTATGTGGTCATATGACGGAAATCTAAATCTGAACCGATTTCAATCAAATTTAGCACACTTGACTATAGTACTAATTGTTCTCTTTGTGCAAAATTTCAAGCAACTCAGGGTAAAACCCTGGCTGCTGGGTCCATGTAAGTGCATATCGGGCAAAAGGTATTAGTGGGAGGTATATCTAAATCTGAACCGATTTCTTCTAAAATCAATAGGGTTCTATTCTAACCCAAACAGAAACATATGCCAAATTTGAAGTCGATGGGACTAAAACTGCAACCTAGACTTTGATCACAAAAATGTGTTTGCAATCAATTTCAATTAAATTTTTAATTGAATCAATTAATTGAAATTTGTTCATCAAATCAATTAATTTTTTAATCAAGTATTTTTTATGCCCAATTATAACTGTGATTGATACTATCATTTTTGTGATTGAAGACATCTACAATAAAAATTGGTTTTATAAACGTGCGAACATATAGTTCATGGAAAAATTTCTCAATATAGCATACACATGGATAATTCGATGAATTATATGAATAAATATGCCATCGAATATTTAACTGTGCTTTCACACTATTTCATAATTTTAAGAAGATGTGTCTTTCGCTCGGAATCAATATCAGCATCAAAATCCTTATGGGAATATTAGAATCTGTAAATTTTGTCAAATCCAAGAAATCTTTGTTTAGTATGAAATTTTCTTACACAATTTTTGGCCTAACCATAAATCAATAAGTTTACCAATGCAAGCCCGTGTAACAAAATTAAAAAAAAAAATGTTTTTCCAAGTTGAAAATTTAATACATTTTATTAAATTCCAATGCCAATATCCAAAAAGTGAATGCTCCAGATCATTGACTTTTAGCTATCCATGGAATCGAGATTGCATCATCAATATCCAATTAAATTTTATCATTTACAATATCAAATCAAGTGGTCACATCTTCATATCCATTTGCCAACATTACTAAGGCTTTTACTATTGGTCAATGGCCAAATGTTGGTTACATTAAATTGAAAGAATCATCTATGGACGATATTACAACTGTTTGTCCACCAAACAAAGCAATACAAGTTCTACGTAAATGAAATGAAGGCTGCTTGCGGTAACATCAACAAACTTCGAAACAATTTGCTTCACAATTATCGTCTGACTTTCAGGCATGCATGGTCAGTACAGCGGAGAAAAAATGGCAATCCAACTGTGTGAGAAATGATTAGGTTATTTCAGGTTCAGTTAGGTAACCATTTCAATAAGATGTCATATGAAATGACGAGTAAGGAAAGTCTTGTAGTGGGCACATCAAAATATTTGTCGCAGACCCCATAAAGTATATAACAGGTTGGCTGATAAGTACCCGGTCTGACACATAGATGGCGTCGCTAGTATTAAATGTTTATTATTTTTATGTAGTACCAACCTTCAAATGATTCGTGTCAAAATTTGACGTCTGTAAGTCCATTAGTTTTTGAGATAGAGCGTCTTTTGTGTAGCAACTTTTGTTATTGTGAAAAAATGGAAAAAAGGAATTTCGTGTTTTGATAAAATACTGTTTTCTGAAGGGAAAAATACGGTGGTAGCAAAAACTTGGATTGATAATGAGTTTCCGGACTCTTGCCCAGGGAAATCAACAATATTTGATTGGTATGCCAAATTCAAGCGTGGTGAAATGAGCACGGAGCGGTGAACGCAGTGGACGTCTGAAAGAGGTGGTTACCGACGAAAACATCAAAAAAATCCACAAAATGATTTTGAATGACCGTAAAATGAAGTTGATCGATATATCAGAGACCTTAAAGATATCAAAGGAACGCGTTGGTCATATCATTCATCAATATTTGGATATGCGGAAGCTCTGTGCAAAATGGGTGCCGCGCGAGCACACATTTGACCAAAAACAACAACGTGTTGATGGTTAGGTTAGGTTAAAGTGGCAGCCCGATTAAGATTCTTAGACTTAGACTATTCAGTCCATTGTGATACCACGTGTTGATGATTCTGAGCGGTGTTTGCAGCTGTTAACTCGTAATACACCCGAGTTTTTCCGTCGATATGTGACAATGGATGAAACATGGATCCATCACTACACTCCTGAGTCCAATTGACAGTCGGCTGAGTGGACAGCGACCGGTGAACCGTCTCCGAAGCGTGGAAAGACTCAAAAGTCCGCTGGCCAAGTAATGGCCTCTGTTTTTTTGGGATGCGCATGGAATAATTTTTATCGATTATCTTGAGAAGGGAAAAACCATCAACAGTGACTATTATATGGCGTTATTGGAGCGTTTGAAGGTCGAAATCGCGGCAAAACGGCCCCATATGAAGAAGAAAAAAGTGTTGTTCCACCACGACAACGCACCGTGCCACAAGTCATTGAGAACGATGGCAAAAATTCATGAATTGGGCTTCGAATTGCTTCCCCACCCACCGTATTCTCCAGATCTGGCCCCCAGCAACTTTTTCTTGTTCTCAGACCTCAAAAGGATGCTCGCAGGGAAAAAATTTGGCTGTAATGAAGAGGTGATCGCCGAAACTGAGGCCAATTTTGAGGCAAAACCGAAGGAGTACTACCAAAATGGTATCAAAAAATTGGAAGGTCGTTATAATCGTTGTATCGTTCTTGAAGGGAACTAAATATGTTGAATAATAAAAACGAATTTTGCCAAAAAAAATGTGTTTTTCGTTGTTAGACCGGGGACTTATCAGCCAACCTGTTATGTCCCGGGTCATGGTGAAATTCAGACTCAATCATGTATATATCGATGACGAAGTGGTTACTGAATTTGGAGCTTATACTCTTATCTGGCAATGGGAGATTTTGATGGGAAATTCTACTTCGCCATTTCTTCTTAATAAAAAAAAATATGTATTTTTCTGAAAAGTGAAATATAGAATTCTACGTCAATTCTGCACAAAGTAATATCCTATACTTTGTACTCGTATTTAGTTGACTATTTTATTTGAGTGTTTGCCACATCAATTGCATTATATATTGAAAACAATTAGTTGAACTATAAAGATGCAGCCTAATATGAAATATAGACACATACTTCGCATCAGCTCAAACACTATTCCAAACATTTTTCGCATTCTAACTAACATTGATATTTTATGTCTCAAAAAAGTCATGGTTGCTGACATTGATAGGTTTTTGGCTTATATCCAATTAAAGCAAATGTACACTTTGAACCATATATAAAACATACAATAGTACTATAGTATATTGTTTGGAAGTAACAAAAGCAAATATGAAATTATATTGTAATAAAAAAATGTAAAATTTTAGGGCATATAGGATTGGGAAAATCTAATTCAAGAACTACGCTATAAATATTATTTTCAAGCAAATAACAAAAGTTAAAGAAAATTGTAGTATCTCTTGTCATAAATTTGCGTTCATGTTCTCTTAAAACAAAGCAAATTTCGTTTCTTTAAAATTTCGTTCCAGAGGAAAGTAGTAAAAAAGTTTCGGCGATTTCGTTCCGCTAATTTCGATATCAAAGAAGAATCAGGCATTGGGAGTCCTTGTTGGAAATGACGATAAAATATTGAACATTGCCAAATCCGACCTTCATGTAAGAGTCGATTGACATAAAGAGTAAAAACTCACGTTTGGTACCCTGAAAGAAGAGTTTTCTTTTCTGAGGAACAATATTTTAGACAGGTAAAGTTTTCTTTTGATGTTAAAAAAATTTCTTTAAAATAAAATAAAAAAGTAGAGACAATCGTTGTCTCGCTTCAGATTTATTTGATATAAAAGAAAATACTTTGTAATAAAAGGGAGTTTCCTTTGTCTAACATTTCGTTATAGAGGAAAGTAATATTTTCTTTGATAGTCAAATAGGCTGATGAACCGTATTTCCATTTTGGAATCGCTAATGAATCGCAACTAAATCGACCCATTTCTGAAGCGCTCAGTTACCTTGTTGGGTGATAACTGAGCGCTTCAGAAAGAAAAAATGTAGCCAAAAAAAAAAAAAAAAAAACAATAAAATGTTCCTTTTGGATCCTGAAGTAGCGCAAATTGGACTAAGAAGCAATGAATTTCATATGGGCTTGTCACAGGGTGGAAATCATCTTTTTAATCATCCGCTGCATTGATTTCGCATTACTTTTTCGGATGTGATTCTATTTCAGTATTTCGTACTTCATTAGAATAAATAAGGAAAGGTAAAAAAAAAACATTTTTTTTCGATATTATCTCCACATAGAGACGTTTTGAATAATACTAGAAAATATTTTATTGCAAATTTTACGTCTACCCAGAAATGGATCGGCACATTTTCACATATTTTTTGGAAATTTCATTTATATTTTTTACCCGTACAGTTTGTGTTATACACAGTAAAATTTTGAAAAATTATTTTTTTTAGGAACACAATACAAAATAAAACCACTAGACTAAATCAAATTTCTAAACGAGATGCTTGAGCAGTTCAGTAACTACCTAATATGAATGAATAATCATCGAAGTATACCAGGGAACTGCATATCGGCCCTGTGCAAAATTTCAACCAAATTGGGCCAAAACTCTAGCTTTTACGACCATATTAGTCCATATCGGGCGAAAGATATATATGGGAGCTATATCTAAATCTGAACTGATTTCAATCAAATTTTGCAAACTTGATTATACTACTAATTGTACTCCTAGTGCAAAATTTCAACCAAATTCGGCCAAAAATCTGGCTTCTGGGGCCATATAAGTCCATATCGGGCGAAAGATATATATGGGAGCTATATCTAAATCTGAACTGATTTCAATCAATATTTACACACTTGAATATAGGACTAGTGTTATGTTTGTACAAAATTTCAAGCAAATCGGTATAAAACTCTGGCTGCTGGTCCATATTAGTGCATATCGGGCGAAAGATATATATGGGAGCTATATCTTAATCTGAACCGATTTCTTCAAAAATCAATAGGGTTCTATTCTGACACAAATTAGGAACATGTGCCAAATTTGAAGGCGATTGGACTTAAATTGCGACCTAGACTTTGATCACAAAAATGTGTTCACAGACAGACGGGCGGACGGACGGACAGACGGACATGATTATATCGACTCAGGGACCCACCCTGAGCATTATTGCCAAAGACACCATGTGTCTATCTCGTCTCCTTCTGGGTGTTACAAAACATATGCACTAACTTATAATACCCTGTTCCACAGTGTGGCGCAGGGTAAAATAAACATATGTTTGAAGTAAAAATCGTCTTTAAAACAAAGGGTTGAACGATACGTCCTACATTTAACATAAATGCATTTTTGCTTTGTTGTCAAGAAGCAAAAAGACTACAATTTCATTAATTTTGAAGAATTTTTAAAAAATTATTAAAGCCAAGTTGATCTATATCCGTTTTTAAGTCTAATCACTTAACTATAAGGACAAATGGACATGAAATCTTTGGCCTTACGACAATATTTTTTTTTTCAGTGTAGAGTTAAAAAATTGTACGAAGAGTAACTTACTTGTTCTATTATGGTTTATACGACACTCACCTGAAAAGAGAAAATAAAAATAAAATAAATTTCATCTCTATTGTATGATTGATAAATTTAGTACTTTTGTACAGAGAACCAACTCGAAAACGGAACTATAAACAAGTATATACGGCCGTAAGTTCGGCAAGGCCGAAGCTTATGTACCCTCCACCATGGATTGCGTAGAAACTTCTTCTACACACTGCCATCCACAATCGAATTACTTGGGTTGCGGTAAAGCTTGCCGATGGCAAGGTATCTTAAAACCTCCTACACACAAAAAAAATTTTTTCTGATTCAATCACCAAATTAATTGATCCAATTAATTTTTTAATTGAAATGTCTTCAATCACGAAAATGATAGTATCAATCACAGTTTTAATTGGGCATAGAAAAAATTCTTGATTAAAAAATTAATTGATTTTTTAGCAAATTTCAATTAATTTTTTAATTGATTCAATTAAAAATTTAATTGATGTTGATTGCAAAACTCAATTAATTTATTTTAAAAAAGGTAACTATTTTTAATTACTTTCTGAATTGGCTTAGAGTTTTTATTTGGATTAACAAATGTTTGTTTGAAATACATTTTTAATTAAAAAAAAATCAGCACTTTTTAACTGAATTAGTCTTCCGAATTTGATTAAAAAGTTAATTGTATCAATTAATTTTTTAATTAAAATTTTTAAAATTTTCAATCATTGACTTAATTAACTTAATGTTTCTATCATGATTAAAAAGTTAATTGTATCAATTAATTTATTAATTAAAAAAATTTTCAACTTCAATTAACTTTTTAATTGGAAATATTTTGGTGATATTTTTTTCTGTGTAACACCGTCTTCTAAAATGTAAGTAAGTCCATACGTGGTATATATAAAATTAAAAAATATCGATTAAATACGTATATAATTCAGTTTGACAAAATTATCTATAGAAATAAAATTTTAACAAAATTTTCTATAGAAATAAAATTTCGACAATTTTTTTTATAGAATTAAAATTTTTACAAAATTTTCTATAGAAATGAAATTTTAACATAATTTTCTATAGAACTAAAAATTTTAACAAAATTTTCTATAGAAATAAAATGTTGACAAAATTTTCTATAGGAATAAAATTTTGACAAAATTTTCTATAGAAATAAAATTTTGGTACATTATTTTTGGCTCGAGTGGCAACCATGATTATGAACCGATATGGACCAATTTTTGCGTGGTTGTTAGAGACCATATACCAACACCATGTACCAAATTTCAGCCGGATCGGATGAAATATGCTTCTCTTTGAGGGTCCGGAAACCAAATCTGGGGATCAGTTTATATGGGGGCTATATGGACCAATTTTTGCATGGTTGTTAGGGACCATATGTGGACCAATTTTGCATGGTTGTTAGGGACCATATACCAACACCATGTACCAAATTTCAGCCGGATCGGATGAAATATGCTTCTCTTTGAGGCTCCGCAAGCCAAATCTGGGGATCGGTTTATATGGAGGCTATATATAATTATGAACCGATGTGGACCAATACCATATACCAACACCATGTACCAAATTTCAGCCGGATCGGATGAAATATGCTTCTCTTTGAGGCTCCGCAAGCCAAATCTGGGGATCGGTTTATATGGGGGCTATGTGGACCAATTTTTGCAAGGTTGTTAGGGACCATATACCAACACCATGGTGTTAGTATGTGGTCTCTAACAACCATGCAAAAATTGGTCCTTATCGGTCTAGAATTATATAGAGCCCCCATATAAACCGATCCCCAGATTTGATCTCCGGAACGCCTTGGAGGAGCAAAATTCATCCGATCTGGTTGAAATTTGGTACGTGGTGTTAGTATATGGTCTCTAACAATCATGCAAAGATTCATAATTATATACAGCCCGCATATAAACCGAGCGCATATTTGTCCTCCTTAGCCTTTTGGAGGACCAAAATTCATCCGATTCGGTTGGTACATTGTGCTTGCATATGGCCGCAAACAACCATGCCAAACTTTGTCCATATCAGTTTATAGTTATATATAACCCCCAGATACACCGATACACAATCACACAAAAATTGGTCCATACCGGTTCATAATTATATATAGCCTCATATATAGCGACCGACCCCCCCCCCCCCCCCATTTCAATTCCGGACCCCAAACTGCCATGCAAAACTCCATATCGGTTCGTAATTATTTGTAGACTTCCCTATATATACCGGTCAAGAACTGAATTATGTACGTATGTTATCTGCTTTTTTTTTTCTAATTTATACCAGGTATGGGCTAACTTACAATTTAGAAGACGATGTTAAGCAGTTTTAAGATACCTTGCCATCGGTAAATATTACCACAACCCACATAATGTGATTGTGGATGACAGTCTTTAGTAGAAGTTTCTACGAAATTCATTTGGAGGATACATAAGATTCGCCTGGCCGAACTTCCGGCCGTATATACTTGTTTATTTAACTCGAAATTTAAGCATTGGTCATTGTATGTATAGCAAAAAATGGGAAGAATTTTTTCATTTGAAGACTTTTGTTCTTATTATGGAAACTATTATTCAAGTCAATTGACATGTTTCTATCATATTCCGCCCCTTTGCTTATTACCACATTTTAACAAAAATTCACATAGGACTAAAATACTCTGCTATAACAAAAATATTCAAAACAATAGCCTTGTATACAATACTAAGGAACTTTATTTGAATGCAAAATCCAATTTAGCAAAGTCCAAGAAAAGCTTTACAAAGTTAACGTATGAGTCCCATTATGAGTGCGAAGGACAGCTTTAACCAAATAATGTCTACTTTAACTCATAAGCTTCAATTTCATTTCACATATCCTTTGTTTTAGTTGAATGAGCAACTCTCATATTGTCCCTATTAGAGAATGAAAAGTTTTTAATTTGTATATTTGCATTGTTACCATTTTGAAAGAATTTTCACTCGCACACACATACACACACAAGATATTTCAAATAAGAGAAAGGGTGATCAGAGGAGTGACGAATACTTGTTGATAAATACTCCAATATAAAACCAGACCAACAGGCAAAAAGAAGTCACAAAAAAAAAAACACTTGTTGGGCTTTGTAATTTTGGTAAGCGACAGTATCAACTTTATTAAGCAACAGTGTTCTAGAAAAAATCTTAACTCAAATACATATACAAAAAGGAGGAGCGGTTTTCATACATTTCTGAGTGTTTCAAAGCTTCTCTAAGAGATTTGGATGGAGGTATATTAACATTGTCATTCTTTTTGTAACACATCGAAATATTGGTGTCAGACCCCAAAAAGTATATATATTCTGGGTCGGTTTGAAATTCGGAGTCAATCTAGCAATGTCCTCCGTATGTTGAAATCACCATATAGCATAGCAAATGGATAGTCCATTCGGATCACTTTTTGGTATAGGCCCATACAAACCGACCCCCTTACAGAGTCTCTTAGAGGAGCAAGTTTCATGTGGTTTAAATTTGGTACGTGATGTTAGTCTATGTCCTCAAAAAATTACTCCAAAATTGGTCCATATCGGTCTAAAATTATATGTAGCCACCATATAAACCGATCCCCACTCTGGCTTGTGGAGCCTCTTGGAGGAGCAAATTTCATCTGAACCGAAATCTGAAATGGCTTCTACCATCCATACACAAGTTGGTCCATATCGATCCATATCCGGATAAAATTTGGTACTAATCACGCAAAAATTCTTCAATTTCGGTTCATAATTGTACATAGCCCCCGTATAAACCAATTTGGTTGTTGATGTCAAAAATTCTTATTTGTGCATATGTTTAAAGTTGACATGTCAACAAATCTAACTAAAGTCAATATAATTCTATTTAGTTCGCGCAATTATTATGTTTTAATAATCTTAATAATTTTTTGTGTACGTTATTTAAATTAACTGAAATAGAGAAAAAATTATACCAAAATGAAGCATAAAGATTTACTTAATCCGAGTCTCTCTCCAGATAGTTCAAAATTTGTAAATTTTACCAAAAATGCGCCCATCTTGAACTTCGTATGGCACTAAATACATTTTTCCTTCAAACTACGAAAGTGAAAAAGAAATATTTACGCCTAGGAAATGTTCTTGCATTTATCGAAATATATTTACTTATTTTTGTCAAATCGGCGTGACATCTGCGTTAAAGTTTGGTTAAAATTTTCTTAACTTAACCTACATTTCTAAAATTCACCAATATTTACCTTCCTAGTGGGTTCACTGTTTTTGAGTGCAGGGTCAATGATAGATTTTCGCTAAAATTTCAAAAAATACAACTTCATAATTTCATAGCAAAACCTTTTTAATATTCATTTAAGGCTATTTTTATACCTCCACCATAGGATGGGGGCATATTAACTTTGTCATTCCGTTTGTAACACATCGAAATCTTGCTCTAAGACCCCATAAAGTATATATATTCTGGGCCGTGGTGAAATTCTGAGTCGATCTAAGCATGCCCGTCCGTCCGTCTGTTGAAATCACGCTAACTTCCGAACGAAACAAGCTATCGACTTCAAACTTGTCACAGGTAGTTGTTACTGATGTAGGTCGGATAGTATTACAAATGGGCCATATCGGCCCACTTTTACGTATAGCCCCCATATAAACGGACCACCAGATTTGGCTTGCGGAGCCTCTAAGAGTAGCATATTTCATCCGATCTGGCTGAAGTATGTGGTGTCTAGAACCATGCAAAAATTGGTCCATATCGGTCCATAATTATATATAGCCCCCATTTAAACCGATCCCCAGATTTGACCTCCAGAGCCTCTTAGAGGAGCAAAATTCATCCGATCCCGTTGAAATGTGGAACGTAGTGTTAGAATGTGGTCTCTAACAAACACGCAAGAATTGATCCATATCGGCCCATAATCATATATAGCTCCCATATAAACCGATCCCCAGATTTGGCTTGCGGAGCCTCAAAGAGAAGCATATTTCATCCGATCCGGCTGAAATTTGGTACATGGTGTTGGTATATGGTTCCTAACAACCATGCAAAAATTGGTTCACATCGATCCATAATTATATATAGCCCCCTATAAAGCGATGCCCAGATTTGGCTTGCGGATCCTCTAAGAGAAGCAAATTTCTTCCGATCCGGCTATATATAGCCCCCATATAAACCGTTCTCCAGATTTGACTTCCGGAGCCTCTTGGAGGAGCAAAATTCATCCGATCCGGTTGAAATTTGGTACGTGGTGTTAGTATATGGTCTATAACAACCATACAAGTATTGGTCCATATCGGTCCATAATTATATATAGCCCCCATGTAAATCGATCCCCAGATTTGATCTCCGGAGCCTCTTGGAGGAGCAAAAGTCATCCGATCCGATTGAAATTTGGTACGTGGTGTTAGTATATTGTCTCTAACAACCATGCCAAAATTGGTCCATATCGGTCCATAATTATATATAGCCCCCATATAAGCCGATCCCCCGATTTGACCTCCGGAGCCTCTTAGAGGAGCAAAATTCATCCGATCGGGCTGAAATTTGGTACGTGGTGTAAGTATATTGTCTCTAACAACCATGCAAAAATTGGTCCACATCGGTCCATAATTATATATAGCCCCCATATAAACCGATCCCCAGATTTGACCTCCGGAGCCTCTTAGAGGAGCAAAATTCATCCGATCCGGCTGAAATTTGGTACATGGTGCTGGTATATGTTCTCTAATGACCATGCAAAAAGTGGTCCACATCGGCTTATAATTATATATAGCCCCCATATAAACCGATCTCCAGATTTGAACTCCGGAGCCTCTTGGAGGAGCAAAATTCATCCGATCCGGTTGAAATTTGGAACATGGTGTTAGAATGTGGTCTCTAAGAAACACGCAAGAATTGGTCCATATCGGTCCATAATTATATATAGCGCCCATATAAACCGTTTCCCAGATTTGATCTCCGGAGCCTCTTGGAGGAGCAAAATTCATGCGATCCGGTTGAAATTTGCAACGTGGTGTTAGTATAAGGCCGCTAATAACCATGCCAAAATTGGTCTACCAAAATTTTATTTTTATAGAAAACATTGTCAAAATGTTATTTCTATAGAACATTTTGTCAAAATTTTATTTCTATAGAAAATTTTGTCAAAATTTTATTTCTATAGAAAATTTTTTCAAAATTTTATTTCTATAGAAAATTTTGTCAAAATTTTATTTCTATAGAAAATTTTGTCAAAATTTTATTTCTATAGAAAATTTTTTCCAAATTTTGTTTCTATAGAAAATTTTTCCAAATTTTACTTCTATAGAAAATGCTGTCAAAATTTTATTTTGTCAAAATTTTATTTCTATAGAAACTTTAAACTTAATTATATACATATTTAATCGGCCTTTTTAATTTAATATATACCACATATGGACTATGTAGTATATATTACGGTGTTAGAAAGTTTTAAGGTACCTTGCCATCGGCAAGTGTTAACGCAACCCAAGTAATTCGATTGTGGATGACAATCTTCAGTAGAAGTTTCTACGCAATCCATGGTGGAGGGTACATAAGCTTCGGCCTGGCCGAACTTACGGCCGTATATACTTGTTTAATTTAAGATATACATTTGTTAAATTTTGTTAAAATTTGTTAAAATTTTTAGTTCTATAGAAAATTTTGTTAAAATTTCATTTCTATAGAAAATATTGTCAAAACTTTATTTCTATAGAAAATTTTGTCAAAATTTTATTTCTATAGAAAATTTTGTCAAAATTTTATTTCTAGAGAAAATTTTGTTAAAATTTTATTCGGTTCATAATAAAATTTTCATCATTGTCAAAATTTTATTTCTATAGAAAATTTTGTTCAAATTTTATTCGGTTCATAATCATGGTTGCCACTCATGCCAAAAATAATCTACCAAGATTTTATTTCTATAGAAAATTTTGTCAAAAGTTTATTTCGATTTTGTGAAAATTTTATTTCTATAGAAAATTTTGTTAAAATTTTATTTCTGTAATTTTGTCAAAATTTTATTTCTATAGAAAATTTTGTCATCGATCTTTTTGATTTATATACCACGTATTGACTTACATACAATATAGAAGACGGTGTTAGGAGGTTTTAAGATACCTTGCCATCGGCAAGCGTTACCGCAACTTAAGTAATTCGATTGTGGATGACAGTCTTCAGTAGAAGTTTCTACGCAATCCATGGTGGAGGGTACATAGGCTTCGGCCTGGTCGAACTTACGGCCGTATATACTTGTTTTTTTATTGCAAATTGAGGCACCTATTATTGCCAGTGGCACCTTTTGGAAATTATCAACGTTAACGCTACCTCAAATTTGCTTAATATTTTTCTAGACAATCGACGGCGGTGGGTATCCGAGTTTCCAATATGACTAAACATGTTATATTTCATTTCCAAAATTCTATCATGCCAAAGTCTAAGTAAATACCATATGTGTCCTTATGAAAAAGTTTTGTAGAAAAGAGACTTTTCTATTGCTTTCTACAACAAAGTGCACTTTAGCATGAATAAGTATTCATTAAAGGACATTTGCGTTTGTTGTATTCAGGTCCTTACAGAAGTAACACGACCAAACAGAACGTTGTGATAAAAAGGAAACAATAAATGCGATAGCTAGCTAGCCCAACACCAATGCCTAAGGTAAGAAAAATATGCAACAAAGTCATAGATATGGCAAGAGAATAATATTTTCTTGTTAATAATTCATGAATGTAGGTCAGGTCACCCAGTAGTTAAAGACCTCACCATAATCACCATCATCATCAACAACATCATCGTGCATCGTTTATGGCTGTTGACCCAAACTGTCAGGTAGGGTTAAGAAGCCTGCAGTCAAGACAAGGTCAGGTCATATTCATTTACAAAAAAAAAATTAAATCAGAAGTGTCGTTTAAAATTTAATAACACCCCCTTAAACTTTAAACACATCAATGAAATGAAGCTAATATTTGTGCTAGATATGTTGTCTCAATTACTTGGTCGAATGCCATTCTAAAAATGGCAATTTAAGTTTTTTCTATTTTTTAATTAGCTTCCATGTTTACCCAAATGACTATGCGAGCGAACGAGTGTGAGCAACTGGCAAAGGTGGAGAAAAGGCCAAAAAGAGACTAAAGTAATAATAATCACTTGGAATTTTTATTTGCTTAGTTAATTTGCAAGATTTGTTATTTAATTTTTCTTCCAATTTCATAGACGGTGGGTTTGTTATTTGGAGAGGGGGGGGGGGGGGGTAGAGGGCGTGGTACAGCATCCACCTCCAAGTTTCTGCTAAGTAATTAGAGTGGCAAGTGTGCGAGAGTAAGTGCAGCTGCAATAAAATTTCCGCGATTTTTGCAAGCGCATCACAAAAGTTAAGCAGATCGTAAAGTAAACATTTTCAGTGATTGCAACTTTTAATGGAAATTGTCAACATAAGAACTTTGTCCTTTGCTGCCACCCGCCCTACCTACAAGCAGCACACATCCCCTTCTGACCTTAGAGGGCTATGGGGAAGATCTGGCTGAAATTTACGAATTGCTTGAGAAAACTTACTCTGCCTGAGAAAGTGCTTATCACATAATTATGAAAGCAAAAAAAAACACAAGACCCAGAAATAAAAAAACCGACAACGACATTAAATGCAATGGCTTTAGTAAACTTTGTCTAGGATTGCCCCCGAAAAAGGGTGTTCCACCGCCTAAGGAGTATGGCGGTCTTTCTTGCAAATCTAACTTTGGGAATTTTTGAGGTGGCTTTTTTCGTTCAGTTCGCGTTCAATTTCTAAAACGATTATAACTTTTGGGTGACGGTAATGAAATTCATGGCATTTGTACGCCAAGTATTTTGACATAATTTTATAGAGTTCTTGCCAAAAATGGCTTAGAAATTATGCAAAATTTGGAAATGGAATATACACCGCATTGTAAGAGGACAAAAGAATTTATTCAAGATAATTGCGTATTTGTTTCTTATAGAGAAGAGCAGCAGAATAGGTAGCCATCCATAATACACGCTTCGTATATCCACACTCAAAGAAAAAATACTTTTCTCCGAAACGAAATGGTATACAAACTATTTTCTTCTTTGTTATATGGTGTTTTATTGCTATACAATTAATTTTTATGGAAATCCAGCAAAAAAACAAGCTTCCAAAACAGTAGTTTGGATCCCCAGTTTGTTTACCGGAAGTAGTGTAAACTTGAATCATCTTCAATGAATTTTGCATGGACTTGTCATAGGACGGAAGGCCACCGTTTCGAATCCTTTGCATTGCTTAAGAAGTTGTGCTACGGAAGTTCGCATGAATGAAGTAATTTAAACAAATGTATACAGCAGTAAGTTCGGCCGGGCCGAATCTTTAATACCCACCACCATGAATCAAATATTATAGTTTTCTTTGAAATTTTCGGGAGGTTTGATGACAGATATTCTTCGAAATAGAGCAGTTCAACTAGTACACTTTCCGAAGATAAATCTAACGATTTTACTTATGAAGACTATATCAGATTCTGGATTTATAAGAACCATTTATTTAAGCACTTCAAGGCCTTTAAAAGGCCAAATTACCGAATTACAATGTACTACTCTAATTTTTGTTTGTGTTTTTTTGGAAGAATCATTAACATCTCTTGTAGGTGTGCAAGAAAATAATGAAATAACGCCTTGATTTGAAATTTTAAATATGTAGATTTTCGTCCCTATTATTTAAATGATTACGATAAGTAAAATCTGGAAATTTTACATTCAGTTTCAAGCAATTTTCATGATCAGTGCGCCTTCTATACCCTCAAGGAGTTAAAACGGTCGATGGCCTACCAAATGGACCGGCAAAAATAAATGCGATACATATTTATGAGGGTTTAAAATACCAGTGTATTTACATTTTTGTGTAAATCGGATAAAAACTACGGTTTCTACACTGAAAAAAAATATTGTCGTGAGGTCAAAGATTTCATGTCTTTAAAATACGAATACAAATTTTGCTTAGCATAGAAGACGCATTTCTCTAAAATAAAGTTATTTGCCTTGTTCAAAAGTTGATAAACTTTTCAATGAAGTCGTATTGTCTTTATAATTAAGTGATTTGACTTCAAAATGGGTATCTTAACATGAAAGAAAAAATTTATAGGCTAAGGTCAACTTGACTTTAATAATTCAGAAAAATTCTTTAAATTTAATGAAATTGTCTTTAAATTTGTTGTCTTTTTGTATCTTGACTACAAAGCAAAAAATCGTTCAAATATAGGACATGTTTTTTTAAAATTTATTTTAAAGAAGTTTTTTACTTCAAACATAGCATAATTTCTACTGGAAGTCGAGTCCTAATTTGGAAAATAAAGTTGCCGTTAACTCGTTTTTAAAGGACTTTGATAGCATATAAAGAAAAAAAGCTGAGAAAGCGAAAAATTAAAATTTGCTTCCTAGAAGCAAGTACACAAAACCTAAATTTAAAAGAGAATTGTGTCTTAAAAGTATCCTTACTTGTATTCTCCGCTTCTTTAGCTCGGAATCAATACCAAATTTTTTAAAGTAAAGACAAAATCTTTGGAACCGAGTATGCTTTTTTTTCAGTGTAGAAGTCCAAGGAGTTAAATCTGGAGATCGGTCTATGTGGAGGTCGACACACACCATATTCGGCTGACCTATTTGTGGTCAGCCGGATTCCAAAAGTCCTAGAAATAAATTCGGGATTTAGGTCTATATGGGGGCTATACCAAAACATGGACCAATACTCACCACCTCTTAATGTTCCTGAAATACCTCTAGAATTCCACTTTCAGACGAATTGGGTGAAAACAACGAATTCTAGAAGCCCAAGAATAAAATCGGGAGATCAGTCTATATAGGGACTATACCAAAACATGGACCGATAGGCACCATTTGCGACACACCTAGTTGTGATCTTAAAATAACTCCAGATTTTCAATTTCAAACAAATCGGCTAGAAAATATAGTCTCTAAACGCCCAAGAAGTAAAATTGGGAGATCGTTCTATATGGGGGAATACCAAAAAATGGACCGATAGACTTCAATTTTGGCACACCTATTTGTGGTCCCAAAATACCTCTAGATTTCCAATTTCAGGAAAATCAGGTAATAAATACAGTTTATAGAAGCCCAAGAATAAAAATCGGGAGATCGGTCTATATGGCGGCCAAGAAGCAAAATCGGGAGATCGGTCCATATGGGGGCTATACCAAAACATGGACCGATACGTACCATTTTCGACACACCTCTTTATGGTCCACAAATACCTCTAGATTTCCAATTTCACGCAAATCAGATATTAAATACAGTTTCTAGACGCCCAAAAAGTAAAATAGGGAGATCGGTTTATATGGGGGCTATACCAAAACATGGGCCGATGCAACCCATTTTCGACACACCTCTTTAAGGTCTAAAAATACTTCCAGATTTTCAATTTCAGACAAACCGCATAAAAAATACAGTTTCTAGACGCCCAAAAAGTAAAATCGGGAGATCGGTTTATATGGGGGCTATACCAGAACATGGACCGATGGGCACCATTTTCGGCACACCTTTTTATAGTTCGCAAGTACCTCTATATTTTCAATTTCAGGCAAATTGGATAAAAACTACGGTTTTCATAATCCCAAGACCCCAAATCGGGAAATCGGTTTATATGGGGACTATATCAAAACCTGGACCGATATAGCCCATCTTCGAACTTGACCTGCCTGCAAACAAAAAACGAATCTGTGCCAAATTTCAGGACGATAGCGCCATTATCGAAGGCTGTAGCGTGATTACAACAGACAGACAGACGGACATGCTTATATCGTCTTAGAATTTCTCCCTGATCAAGAATATATATGCTTTATATAGTCGAAAATCGACATTTGGATGTGTTACACACGGAATGACAAACTTATTATACCCCCATCACCATGGTGGGTTTTATACCAGTGTATGTCTAAAGTGAAGCATAATATGTTTGAACAATATATATGTATGTTTGAAGCAGAATGTATTTGGGAGAATGAGACAAGATAGGCACAAAGTGTCTTCGGAAATAATGCTCAGGGTAGGGCACTGATTTTTTATAACCTCCTCCATAGGATGGGGGGTATATTAACTTTGTCATTCCGTTTGTAACACATCGAAATATTGTTCTAACATAAGACCCCATAAATTAAATATATTCTGGGTCGTGGTGAAATTCTGAGTCGATCTAAGCATGTCCGTCCGCCCGTCTGTTGAAATCCCGTTAACTTCCGAACGAGACAAGCTATCGACTTGAAACTCGACGCAAGTAGTTGTTATTGATGTAGGTCGGATGGTATTGAAAATGGGCCATATCGGTTCACTTTTACGTATAGCCCCCATATAAACGGACCCCCAAATTTGGCTTGCGATTGCTCTAAGAGAAGCAAATTTCATCCGATCCGGCTGAAATTTGGTACATGATGTAAGTATATGGTCTCTAACAACCATGCAAAAATTAATCCATATGGGTCCATAATTATATATAGTCCCCATATAAACCGATCCCCAGATTTGGCTTGCTGAGCCTCTAAGAGAAGCAAATTTCATCCGATCCGCTTGAAATTTGTACCCAAGTCGAATCACTTAAATATAAGGACGATACGACTGCATTGAAAAGTTTATCGACTTTTGCATAAGGAAAAAACTTTATATTATAGGCGTCTTCTATGCTAAGCAAAATTCGCATTCGTATTTGAAGGACATGAAATCTTTGGTCCCACGACAATATTTTTTCAGTGTGCGAAGCAAGGCAACGATCGTCTTACATATTTTTTATTTGCTTATAATTTTTTTTATCGTTATATATGTGGGTTGTGGTGACATTATGTTCAAAAAATTCGGGTTTACCGAGCAGTCGGGGCACAAAATATAAATCCTGTATGTATACAGATCCTGTATGAAATTACACTGAAAAAAAGCATACTCGGTTCCAAAGATTTTGTCTTTACTTTAAAAAATTTGGTATTGGTTCCGAGCCAAAGAAGCGGAGAATACAAGTAAGGATACTTTTAAGACACAATTCTCTTTTAAAATCGGGTTTTGTGTACTTGCTTCTAGGAAGCAAATTTTTATTTTTCGCTTTCTCAGCTTTTTTCTTCATATGCTATAGGACTCGACTTCCAGTAGAAATTATGCTATGTTTGAAGTAAAAAACTTCTTTGAAATAAAGTTTTGAAAAATATGTCCTATATTTGAACGATTTTTTGCTTTGTAGTCAAGATGCAAAAAGACAACAAATTTAAAGACAATTTCATTAAATTTAAAGAATTTTTCTGAATTATTAAAGTCAAGTTGACCTTAACCTATAAATTTTTTCTTTCATGTTAAGATACCCATTTTTAAGTCAAATCACTTAATTATAAGAACAATACGACTTCATTGAAAAGTTTATCGACTTTTGGACAAGGAAAATAACTTTATTTTAGAGAAATGCGTCTTCTATGCTAAGAAAAATTTGTATTCGTATTTTAAAGACATGAAATCTTTGACCTCACGACAATATTTTTTTCAGTGTATTCACTACATTTTACAAAGTTCTTGACTTATTTTAGTTTTAGAAAACTTTGTGATTAATAATAATAATATTAATAAAAAATACTTTTTTATAATTATAGTTTGGAAAAGGTTCATGTAACCCTCCAAAAATAACATTTTGCTCTTTAATCTGATTGAGGTGATCATATTCCTTCTATGGGTGTGCTTATCCTTCGAACGTTAGGGTGATTTTAACCAGCAGATGGGCAGGTCAGATCGACTTGGACAATATACGATCCAAACTCCTTTTAAAAGGAAATCAAATTTAAATCTAAAGTCTTCTACTTTTCCTTATAAAAGCGAGAGTATTTAAAAAACAAATTTCCTCCATGCATTTACATTGAGACCTAGGCGATCAAAGTTGAAAATGCAATCGAAATGAAAAATGGCATCGAAATATGTTCCATTTCCAATTTGAGAAAAAAAAATGAAATTGTTGCTGCGAGTCTTGCCTGTTATTGATTTCCTAACATGACATTTCCTTTGTAAAGCAAAAATCTGCTTTTGATGCAAATACACTTCCATGGCCCGAACAAACAAACAAAAAAACATTTGCAGCAGACATTTCAATTCCCTAAGTACGATTGTAATGGAATATCAATAGAACGGGAAGAAGGACATAAAACAAATATGAATGGATGCCTCTCATGGCCATGAATGTTTACAACTCAATTTCAGGGAGATTTGAAACCAAACTGAAGCACATAGTACTCGAAATTGTGCGTATATTTGCTTAGGTCCCCCTAGTATGGGGCGGGAGGATGGAAACATGGGAGACTTCATATTTGTGTTCGATACAACAACAACAACGAAAACTCTCCTCCAAAAAGTCAAACTAAACATGGCATTTGGCCAAAAATACAAATACACGAAATGTAATCGAATATTGTTAACCTACTAAAAATCTATATCCAAATTCAAGAATACCATGCCAGTATAGAGAGGTAGAGCATATGTGTGTGTGTGCGTTTCTAACTTTGCAAACATTTAGCAATTGGAGTCCACATTCCACTAGCTACAATGCAAAATGACTTATCAATGTGCAAATTTGGTGCTTGTATTGCATTCAACTTCAGGTTGCTAACATTTCTAAAGCGCTGGCCTGTTTTATTCCAGCTAACAAAAGAATTTCAATCTATTGTATTCAGAAGTAAATATCGTATCTTATAAAGGGTGGTTAAAATTTCAAGGGCCGATGTTGATTTTGAATAAAACACAAACTATTTAGGAAATTATTGTAATTTTATTTTATTATGATATATTGGTATTACTCAATTATGTATCGAACAAAATATCGGCCAAATGGGCGCCGCGACCTCGGTGGCACACCTTCATCCGATGGTCCAAATTTTCGATGACGCTGAGAATAACGAATAACGAAGGTTCTATGCCGTTAATGTGCCAAATTACCTCATCTTTTAGCTCTTGAATTGTTGCTGGCTTATCGACGTACACCTTTTCTTTCAAATAACCCCAAAGAAAAAAGTCCAACGGTGTCAAATCACATGATCTTGGCGGCCAATTGACATCGCCATTACGTGAGATAACACGGCCATTGAATTTGTTGCGCAAAAGAGCCATTGTTTCGTTAGCTGTGTGGCAAGTGGCACCGTCCTGCTGAAACCACATATCGTCCACATCCATATCTTCCAATTCGGGCCATAAAAAGTTCGTTATCATCTCACGATAGCGAACACCATTCACAGTAACTGCCTGACCGGTCCCATTTTGGAAAAAATACAGCGCGATGATGCCGCCAGCCCATAAACCGCACCAAACAGTCACTCTTTGTGGGTGCATTGGTTTTTCGACAATCACTCTTGGATTCTCATTCGCCCAAATGCGGCAATTCTGTTTATTGACGAATCCACTGAGGTGAAAATGTGCCTCATCACTGAAGATGATTTTCTTCAAAAATTGATCATCCACTGTTGCCATTTCTTGGAACCATTTAACACGTTGTTGGATTGCGTATCTCTCCATGGTTCAAATTGAGTAAGTCTGAAATAGAGAAATGTCAAATAAAATTCGGAAAAAAACTTGGCGTTTAGGTGTGGTTCACATTCAACATCGGCCCTTACAATCTAACCACCCTTTAATTCGCGAGATATGAGCTCCGCAATTTATTTATTTTTATTTTTTTTTGCAAAATTTTAACAAGGTGGCGTCAGTACTTTGGGGTCCGTCTGTTTTTATGCGGATCCATGTTTCCTTTTCTTAACTGCATTTACTACAAAATTCTACGCATTTTAGATGTGTTCTTTAGTTTGAAAGTTCTAGACTGCACCAATTGGAATTTCAAAAAAATCCGAAATTTTACAAATTTTTTTCGTGGCATTTTCTCCAAACTTCGTTTGCTTCTTATAGGCCAGTGTGGTGTAAAGCCGCCTTGCATACACAAGGTCGTGGTTTCGATTCCTGCTTCGACCGAACACCAAAAAGTTTTTCACCGGTGGATTATCCCAACTCAGTAATACTGGTGATATTTCACAGCTTCTCTATGTGGTTGCACTGCAATGTGGAACGCCGTTCGGAATCGGCTATAAAAAGGAGGTTCCTTGTCATTGAGCTTAACTTGGAATCGGACAGCATTCAGTGATAAGAGAGAAGTTCGCCAATGTGGTATCACAATGGACTGAATAGTCTAAGTGAGCCTGATACATACCACCTAACCTATAGGATACCAAATAAGCATACGTTTTAATTTTTTATAGGCCATTTTGGTCAAGTAGTATATGAGTTCTTCTCATCTCAAAAACCGGTAAATAAAACAAGTATACATATGATTAGATATAATAAGATATAAATGTATTTAATTCCATATATGACCAGATCTAATCCAGATCCAATTATATATAGGGATAGATATATTGATATCTAAAACATTAGATCTAAGCCAATATTGAGATCTGATCATATCTATTTCCATAGTAATTAGATATGATTAGATCCTAGCATTTTTCGGATCTACTCATATCTAATTGTATTAAATTAGATCTCTCAGTTTTTACTCGGGTAACCCTATATGTCCCTAAAGTCAATTTAATTCTATTTTAATTAATGGAATTATTATGTTTTGAAAAATTTCCTTGACTTTAATACTTTTTTGTGTACGTTAGTTAAATGAATTAAAAATTTTTGGAAAAAATTATACACAAATGAAGCATAAAGATTTACTAAATTCGTGTCTCCCTCAAAATAGTTCAGAATTTCTTAAAATTTGTAAATTTTACCAATAATGCGCCCATCATGATGACATTTTTGCAATTTTGAACTCCAATTTTTTTCTTCAAACTACGAAATTTTGCTTAAAAGTGAAAAATAAAAATAATTATGTCTAATAAATTTTCATGAATCTGTCGAAAAATATTTACTTATTTATGAAATCGTCGTGACATCTGCGTTTGTAAAACAGTTTAGTTAAAATTTCTTAAAATCTATTCAGTTTTCTTAGTTGACCTTTGGAATTTTATAATTATTGGGATTTTGGTTTGGCTTGAGGTCATGGTAAATGAAAAATGCTGTTGTAATTGCCTTTCGTGGTTTAGTATTAAAATATTGCTATTTCGGATATTTCGATACAACTTCGGTGATCATCTTCAGCGAGATATTGTCTATAAATTATGATATTTTAAACACTTAACAAAATCTATTTCCAAAACTAAAAAAAGTTTCCTTCACTGTTTTTCGAGTGCAGTAAGCCAAGTTAAAGCCATCGGAAAATATATCCGGTAGGAGAATTTTGATGGAAAATGCAAAACCTATTCCATATCATTATAATGCATACACAGAAAAAAATATTGTCGTGAGGTCAAAGATTTCATGTCTTTAAAATAAGAATGCAGATTTTGCTTAGTACGGAAGACGCAATTCTCTACCATAAAGTTTTCTTCCTTGTCCAAAAGTCGATAAACTTATCAATGAAGTCGTATTATCCTTTTAATTAAGTGATTTCTAAACACTGCCATCCACAATCGAATTACTTAAGTTGCGGTAACGCTTGCCGATGGCAAGGTATCTTAAAACCTCCTAACACCATCTTCTAAATTGTATGTAAGTCCATACGTGGTATATATTAAATCAAATAAGATCGATCCAATACGTATATAATTCAATTTGACAAAGTAGACATACAATTTTGACAAAATTTTCTACAGAAATAAAATTTTCACAAAATTTTCTATAGAAATAAAAATTTTGACAAAATTTTCTATAGAAAGCAAATTTTGACAAACATTTCAACAGAAATAAAATTTTAACAAAATATTCTATAGAAATAAACTTTTGACAAAATATTCTATAGAAATAAAATCTTGGTAGATTATTTTTGGCTCGAGTGGCAACCATGATTATGAACCGAATAAAATTTGAACAAAATTTTCGATAGAAAAAAAAATTTTGACAAAATTTTCTACAGAAATAAAATTTTGACAATGATGAAAATTTTATTATGAACCGAATAAAATTTTAACAAAATTTTCTCTAGAAATAAAATTTTGACAAAATTTTCTATAGAAATAAAATGTTTGTAGATTATTTTTGGCTCTAGTGGCAACCATGATTATGAACCGATATGGACCATATACTAACACCACGTTCCTAATTTGAACCGGATCGGATGAATTTTGCTCCTCCAAGAGGCTCCGGAGGTCAAATCTGGAGAACGTTTTATATGGGGGCTATATATAATTATGGACCGATATGGACCAATTCTGGCACGGTTGTTAAAGGTCATATACTAACACCATGTTCCAAATTACAACCGGATTGGATGAAATTTGCTTCTCTTGGAGACTTCGCAAGCCAAATCTGGGGATCGGTTTATATGGGGGCTATATATAATTATGAACCGATGTGGACCAATTTTTGCATGGTTGTTAGAGACCATATACCAATATCATGTACCAAATTTCAGGCGGATCGGATGAAATTTGCTTCTTTTTGAGGCTCCGCAAGCCAAATCTGGGGATCGGTTTATTTGGGGGTTATATATAATTATGGACCGATGTGGAGCAATTTTTGCATGGTTGTTAGAGACCATATACCAATATCATGTACCAAATTTCAGCCGGATCGGATGAAATATGCTTCTCTTAGAGGCTCCACAAGCCAAATCTGGGGATCGGTTTATATGGGGGCTATATATAATTAAGAACCGATATGGACCAATTTTTGCATGGTTGCTTGAGACCATATACCAACATCATGTACCAAACTTCAGCCGGATCGGATGAAATTTTCTTCTCTTTGAGGCTCCACAAGCCAAATATGGGGATTGGTTTATATGGGGGCTATATATAATTATGGACCGATGTGGACCAATTTTTGCATGGTTGTTAGAGACCATATACCAACACCATGTACAAAATTGCAGGGTCGGATGAAATTTGCTTCTCTTTTAGGCTCCGCAAGCCAAATCTGGGGATCGGTTTATATGGGGGCTATATATAATTATGGACCGATGTGGACCAATTTTTGCATGGTTTTTAGAGACCATATACCAACGGGCATGCTTTTTTCAGTGTACCTATAGTTCAGAGTATAGAATATATGAATTTATTGAGTATATGATTTTTTTTTTTCATTTATATTCTTTTGCATTTAATGCCACCGAACAAAGTTTAAAGATGTAACAATTTTCTGTTGCTTTTCCTCTTGTGAGTTTTATGCCAGTATTTCTTCAATTCATGGCACTGAAGCGGCTCTTCAGTGACGAGAAATCCAATTGCAACTTTTAAATATGATGTGTTTTGAAATGTATATAAACTTGCTTTTTTTTTGGGGGGGTAAAAATAAACCAACAAACGCCATATTGTCGGTATTCAATGCCAACCAAGTTGTTCTACTTTTACGTCTTCAGTTTTTTACAAAAATTCTGATTGACTGATTGTTGTAGTAAAATAAAACTTATGAGGTTTTGTGTTCACCCACGCAGGAAATTGCCAAATTGCAATGCGCTAAAAGCTAATCCCTGATGATGGATATAAAAAAAAAAACAAATTTGACCAAAGGCATGTACTAGTTTACTAGTAGTTCAAGTTTTAATTCATCCTCAGCTTGGCAATTTGTTATCGATTCTTTCAGTCACTTATTATATTTTTAATCAAAATTTTCAAGTCTACTGGTTAACATTTTAGAATGAAATTGTTGTAATTGTTCTATATACACTGAAAAAAATATTGTCGTGAGGCCAAAGACTTCATGTCCTTAAAATACGAATGCAAATTTAGCTTAGCATAGAAGACGCATTTCTCTAATATAAAGTTTTTTTTCCTTGTTCAAAAGTCGATAAAATTTTCAATGAAGTCGCATTGTCCTTATAATTAAGTGATTTGTCTTAAAAATGGATATCATAACATGAAAGAAAAATTTTATGGGGTAAGGTCAAATTGACTTTAATAAAAGAAAAATTCTTTAAAATTAATGACATTGTCTTTAAATTTGTTGCATTTTTGCATCTTGACTACAAAGCAAAAAATCGTTCAAATATAGGACATGTTTTTCAACACTTTATTTTAAAGACGTTTTTTACTTGAAACATTGCACAATTTCTACTGGAAGTCGAGTCTGAATTTGGAAAATAAAGTTGTCGTTAACTCGTTTTTAAAGGATTTTGATGGCATATGAAGAAAAAAAAAATGCTGAAAAAAACGAGTAATTAAGATTTGATTCTTAGAGTCAAGTGCACAAAACCCAAATTTAAAAGAAAATTGTGTCCTAAAAATATCCTTACTTGTATTCTCCGCTTCTTTGGCTCGTAATCAATTCCAAAATTGTTAAAGTAAAGACAAAATCTTTGGAACCGGGCATGCTTTTTTTCAGTTTACGAGCTGTTTGTATACTCTCTACCATTACTAAAGGGTGATACGGTCAAAATTTGGTCAATATAAACTTGACGTATTTCTTTCAATTTTGCATTTAAAAAAATTTTGATTTTGGAATTCACTCTTCAGTTGTCAAAATGCCGTCCAAGCAAGAAGAGCAGCGTATCAAAATTTTGCTCGCGCATCGCGAAAATCCGAGCTACTCGCACGCAAAGCTGGCACAATCGCTAAAAGTTGCCAAATCAACCGTTACAAATGTAATTAAAGCGTTTGTCGACAGCCAGGAAGTCTGGATCGGGGGGAAATCGAAAACCGGAAGCCGCTGAGACGACAAAGAGAGTTGCCGGTAGTTTCAAGCGAAACCCTAACCTCTCTCTCCGAGATGCCGCAAATAAGCTGGGTGTATCGTCTACAACCGTGCATCGAGCCAAAAAACGAGCCGGACTATCGACTTACAAGAAGGTAGTGACTCCAAATGGCTATGATAAACAAAAAACGACGGCCAAAGCGCGATCCCGGAGGCTGTACACGACGATGCTGCCGAAGTTTGACTGCGTGGTAATGGACGACGAAACCTACGTCAAAGCCGACTACAAGCAGCTTCCGGGACAGGAGTTTTATACGGCAAAAGGAAGGGGAAACGTAGCAGATATTTTCAAGCACATAAAACTGTCAAAGTTCGCAAAGAAATATCTGGTTTGGCAAGCCATCTGTACCTGTGGCTTGAAAAGCAGCATTTTCATAGCTTCATGGACTGTCAACCAAGAAATTTACGTGAAAGAGTACTTGAATAAACGTCTGCTGCCTTTCCTGAAGAAACGCGGTTGTTCCGTACTGTTTTGGCCGAATTTGGCTTCTTGCCATTACGGTAAAAAGGTCATGGAGTGGTACTCCGCCAACAACGTGCAGGTGGTTCCCAAGGACAAGAACCCTCCCAACACGCCAGAGCTCCGTCCAATTGAGAAATACTGGGCCATTGTCAAGCGGAACCTAAAGAAGACCAAAAAAACTGCTAAGGACGAGCAGCAGTTCAAGGCAAACTGGCTTTCTGCGGCGAAGAAGGTGGACAAGGCGGCTGTACAAAATCTGATGGCAGGTGTCAAGCGTGAGGCCCGGCAATTCGGATTTGGAAAAGCGAAAGCCTAACTGAATATTTTTCCTGAATTTTATACTAATTGAACTTGAAAAAGAAATTTAATTTGATTTTTTAAATAAACGATTTCACCGATTTACACGCATTTTCCCTTGACCAAATTTTGACCGTATCACCCTTTATGGTACAGGGTTTACTAAGTTTGTCTATTTGTATGTAACGTTCAGAGGAAGCTATCCGTGATCCACCAGTCCGAAATCGGGTATTTATCAGAGTATAGTTTTAACTTAACTAAGTGCATAAAGATTCAATATCGTAGCCCTGGTTCAAAGTTGAAAACAGTTTTGTGAAAATCATATATGAAATATTTACTATATTTACCCGCCAATAGTTTTCAAGCAATTTCATTTGGACATACCTGAAAATAAGTAAAAAGAGAATAGTAATATTTGTAGTAAATTAATTATTATTTTAAAATATGTTTGGTATATACAATTTCGAAAGTTTTGAATAAAATTTGAATACAGATAGGTGCTACGATAGCACACTGAAAAAACAGTGAACCCACACGCAGAGAAGAAACATGATTGTCACAATCATATTTGAAGAGCAAAATAATATGATAGGAGCTATTTTTACGGCGACCATGTAACATTTTCACCTGCAACCATGTTGGCTCAGTGAACATGGGTCTAAGAAAAATATAATTTTCCTCATCTAAAATGTTGTTATATTGATAAAAAGAATTTTGTTTGAATGAAAAGACAATGGTCACGATTTAAAATGTTATGGTATTCATTCAAAATATTTTTCTTTTAGTTAAAAGAACATGGTCACAACCTTAAATGTTTTGATCTTTATGAAAAAACTTTTTTCTTCGTCGAAAAAGGACGCCACTTGAGAAGAGAAAACACAAAATTAACTTTATTTATTTGTTTTTATTTATTTAGAAATAAGGTTAAATTGGCTTTAGTGAATTATAGGGTTTACTTTTCTTTGAGTGCACCAATTACCAATTTTAACGAGCATCTGTTCCGTGCTTTAAAATATTTTTATATCATCCGTCACACAGTGGTCCCAAATTGCTCTTTTTCTGGAAATAATTCTTTTGAACGAGTAAAGGTATCAACATAAATTTTTTTCTTTGTGTGAAAGCTGAGTTGTTTTCCTCTAAAGGTGGGTATTAAGTTCGAGTTTAGCCGCTAAAATCGTCATTTTTTCACGATTACTTTTCTGTACTAATCCATTTTAGAGAATAAAAACTTTAAAAAAGTTACTTTGGGCTATTTTCCATCAAGTTATATTAAAATTTGCATCAAATACTTTTAATTTTATACTTTTTTTGCTGATTTATTTTTGATTGTAGCGGCTAAACTCGAACTTAGTACTCACCTTAAGTTTGCAAGTTTGTGAAATTTAGTTTTAGCTGTCAAATCCATAGTTATGAGCCGATTTCGATGATTTCTTTCTTTAAAGCACTTCACTTGTATCGTCCCAGGGGCCAGAGTTTTTATTCGTTTTTGCAAAAGGAGTACAATTTTTGTTTCTTATATACTATTTGTTTGGAATTACGAAATCATTTTATACTTTGAAGTATTTGGTATCGGCTAAATACCTAGGATTTGTCCTGGATTCCAGACTAAACTGGCTGGAGAACACGGCAGTTAGACTGAAGAAGACCTACGCGGCACTTTATGATTATCAAAAGCTGGTTGGGGGACGTTGGGGAATGAAACCCTCCTTCTTTCACTGGCTGTTCACGGCAGTTGTGAGACCTGTAGCCACGGCCACAGCAGCACTAGAGGTACTGATGGGAGTCACCCCGCTGGATCGGCATATCAGAAGAACAGCGGAGATTATACTCATGAGGCTGAAGAGCCTAGACTTGCTCGGAAATGCGGTAAGCAGACACATGGAACTCGTTGCTTCAGTTGGGCGAGATATTAGGAAGGACTTTATGGCGCCTCAGCATGTATATGAGGGACAGCTGAGATCGATTATACATTATAAGTATAGAGGAGTGGAGAGAGGAACGCATACACTTTGGAGACCTGAATATATATACGGACGGCTCGAAGATGGCTGAGGCACGGGCAGTGATATCTAGTGCGAAGAGCTGGGTATCAGCGATTCATACAAGATGGATGGCGGATGCAGCATCTTTCAGGCAGAGGTGTTTGCCCTTGCAAAGGCTGCAGAACTACTGTTGATGAGACCGATATTCAGGAGCGATATCAGCTTCTTCATCGACAATCAGGCAGCAATTAAGGCCTTAGGAAACCCGAACATAACACCGAAGGTAGTCACCCGCTGTCGTAGAGAGCTTAGTCCTCACTGAACAGCATAATATCACTCTGTGCTGGGTACCTGGACATTATGGAATAAGGAGACATGAGGAGGCAGCTGTGTTGGCTAAAGAAGGTGCATGCGGGACGAACAACATCGTTACCGATGTCTTCCCCTCGCTATCCTTATATACTTACAGGATCAATATAAGATACTATGATTTATGGAAGGAGCGTTGGGCTTCCTCTGCACCCTGCGAGCAAATCAAGCTGATTTGGGACGACAAGAGCCGCAAGAACTCTGATTTCCTGATGGCGACCCGCTGAGATGATCTGAGAGCATTGATAGGCATCATAACAGGACACAACACCCTTGGAAAACACATGGTAAGGATTGGCTTAATGACTGATGATATTTGTAGATGGTGTCTGGACCCAGAGGCAACAGAAGACTCCTACCATTTTCTGTGCCAGTGTCCAGCATTATCCTTTAGAAGAAACAAGATACTGGGCTCTTTTTTCTTTCAGGATATAAGAGACGTATGCAACTCCAACTTGGCTTCATAAAGGCCACGGGATGGAAACCCTAGGAAAACTTTCTTTGGAACTCGGCTGCAAACTCTAATGATTGAGGAGGACGAAGAAGAACAACAATGAGGAAACATAATGGATCAACATGGTCTAAGTGGGAGCCAGTACTTTTTGTTATGGGTTGGTCTCATCCTCCATAACCTAACCTAAACTAACCATTTGGTATAATTGGAATAATTAAACTGGATTTTAAACTGGTTCGTTTGAATACACCACCACTAATTTAAATTTTATTCATCCTAGATTTAAAGTAAAATAGGTTCCTAAAAATGTCCTTATTTTTAAGAAGGTCCATCATTGACTCGGAATTAATCAGGTCGGATTCTGAAAATTTTACTGGAAGTAGCCGTGGTCGGAGTCGTAAAATTTTTGATCGACTCTGACTAAACCAAAATTTTGAAAACGCTTCATAGTTTTGTAACTAAACTAATAATTACTCAAATGTGTGTCCATTGAACTCTTAAATCGATCAATAAACGGTATGATTGCACATTCATTGATGAAGATTATTCTATGTTTTCTAGAAGATGAACTCTGGTTAGCATGCCCACCTTGCATACACAAGGTCGTGGGTTCGATTCCTGCTCCGACCGAACACCAAAAAGTTTTTCAGCGGTGGATTATCCCACCTCAGTAATGCTGGTGACATTTCTGAGGATTTCAAAGCTTCTCTAAGTGGTTTCACTGCAATGTGGAACGCCGTTCGGACTCGGCTATAAAAAGGAGGTCCCTTGTCATTGAGCTTAACATGGAATCGGGCAGCACTCAGTGATAAGAGAGAAGTTCACCAATGTGGTATCACAATGGACTGAATAGTCTAAGTGAGCCCGATACATCGGGCTGCCACCTAACCTAACCTACCACCATGAAATTTTTAGAAGCATTGGGTTTTATTTAATTTAATTGTTTCCAATTTCGTTTTAAGACTATACGTATGTCAGTAGACTTAACGTTAGAAGATAGACTAATGTGGTAAAAGGTATTTGGTCAAAATTGACGTTTTTATGAACCGATCTACTCCAAATCTCACACATCTGAATGTTTTGTGAGTCCCGTAAAACGTGAGAAATATCACCTAAATCGGTTGAGATTTAGATATACCTCCCATATATATATATATATATATATATATATATATATATATATATATATATATATATATATATATATATATATATATATATATATATATATATATATATATATATATATATATATATATATATATATATATATATATATATATATATATATATATATATATATATATATATATATATATATATATATATATATATATATATATATATGTATCTCTCGCCCGATATTCACTTATATAGCCACTGAGACTATAGTTTCATATTGATTTACTTCAAAGTTTGTACAAGAAGTACATTTGATCATCAAATGCGCCAAATTTGGTTGAAATCGGCTCAGATTTGGATATAGCGTCCATATATAATCTTTCACCCGATTTACAATCTTATGGAAATAGAGGCCAAAAATTGTACTTTAAGGATTAACATTCTAACTATGCATGCAAAATTTGGTCAAAATCGGGTCAAGTTTAGATATATCTTCCATATATGTCATTCACTCGATATGGATTTCATATCGGCTCCAGAGGCCAAAGATTTAAATTGATTTGTTTCAAATTGTGCACAAAGAATATAATTGATGATGTCGTCAAGTATTCCAAATTTGATTGAAATTGGTTCAGATTTAGGTACAGCTCCCGTATATATCTTTTACTCGATTTAGATTCATATAGTCACCGGTGATCAATGTTTTATTCTAGTTTACTTGACATTTCGCTCTGAAGACATAGCATTTTAGCAATGTGTGCCAAATTTAGATCAAATCGGTTAAGATTTATATATAACTCCCATTCACAAGTTCACCACTGTGGTATCACAATGGACTGAATAGTCTAAGTGAGCCTGAAATATCGGGCTGCCACTATACCTAAACTAACCTAACCTATATAACTCCGACATGATTTGGGAAAATATAATAGAAAATTGCATTTTTACACCCATTTTCATTGCGATTTTACTCCAATTGACGTAACCCTCTAATGCCCCAATTTTGTTTGCCAGCTGATTATATATTCAATGTTAACGACACAAAAGCAACAAAAAATTATGCGGTAAAGTTCAGTATATGCTAAAAAGACTCTTCAACAGATTTTACTGCGTTTTCTTTTTATTTTATTCATTTTTGTTGTCTTAAGGTGTGTTTTACTAAAAGCTTCCCGATTTTACGAAGCCCACCTAAAGCCGGGATTGGGCATTAGAGAGTTAATATTTTACATAGAGAATAGATCTAATATTCTATTTAGGTTTATAGATTTTTTTCCAAAAATGTTCAGATTTAGATAAAGCCACAGAGTAATTCGATTGTGGATGACAGTCCTTAGTATAACTTTATACCCAATCCATGGTGGAGGATACTACAACCTATCCGAACTTTTGGGCCTATATACTTGTTAATGACTCAAATTTGTCCAAAATTTCATCCGCTCACTATTGCTCAATACATTACGACAATTTTTTGCCTCCACCATTGCTCTAGATCGACCACGAAAGAAATGCCAACTGCACAGTTTATGTTAACCCTCTAATGCCCAATCCCCCCTTTAGGCGGGCTTCATTTAATAATGAAGCTTTTAGTAAAACACTCCTTAAGACCACAAAAATGGGTAAAATAAAAAGAAAACTTAGTTGAAACTGTTCAAGAGGCTTTGCAGCATATACTGAATTTTGCCGTATAAATTTTTCTTGTTTAATCAGCTGGCAAAAAAATTGGGGCATTAGAGGGTTAATCTGTCGATATGATGTCCAATTTATGGAATAGTTTTTCGTCCTTACCATGCATCTCTAAAGGGATAAAAATAAAGACCTTCATCAGATTTGCTAAGTGGTGAATTGGATAGTGAATGTGGACAAAATGAAGAGCGGAAATTTAATTTTTATACCCTCCACCATAGGATGGGGGTATATTAACTTTGTCATTCCTTTTGTAACACATCGAAATATTGCTCTAAGACGCCATAAAGTATATATATTCTGGGTCGTGGTGAAATTCTGAGTCGATCTGAGCATGTCCGTCCGTCTTTTGAAATCACGCTAACTTCAGAACGAAACAAGCTATCGACTTGAAACTTGGCACAAGTAGTTGTTATTGATGTAGGTAGGATGGTATTGCAAATGGGCCATATCGGTCCACTTTTACGTATAGCCCCCATATAAACGGACCCCCAAATTTGGCTTGCGATTGCTCTAAGAGAAGCAAATTTGATCCGATCCGGCTGAAATGTGGTACATGGTGTTAGTACACTGTTAGAAAAATATGTTTTTCATATGTTCCGATATAAACAAAATGTGTTTCGGGCACAATTTTTAAACACAATATATTTAAGTGCAAACATGTAATGTTCCTAAACTAACACAAAATGTTTGGGACACATATGTTAATATGTTAGAATATATTATGTTTGGGGCATGAATGTTTCATAAAAATAATATGTGTGAATGTAAACATATATAAATTTACAAATTTCGAGTAAACATATATATGTTGTGATACTTTATTCAGAGAGCGACAGAGAGAGTTAGTATAGAGAAAGAAATAGATATGGAAACCGGGAGGGTTGAATAAAAAATATCAACATAACACAGCGAGAGAATGAAATGAGAGCAATTTCGGTGAATGTATGTTGTTTCGGAAAACTGTTTTATAATAAGGCCAAAAATTTGGTATGCTTAAGTCTAAATATTATTTAATTTGAATAGTAGAATGAGTATTCGGAATAAAGAGAATAGATATTCGGAACCAAGAGAATAGACATTTAAAAAAAAACAGCATATTTGTATTACAGAAAAAGATGCGAAGAATTCAAAAATTTCGTGGAAGTGAGAAAGATGTGAGGGAATATACAATTAGGCAGAAACAAAATTTTGAGCATTCAGGTCGAAAACCTATGTTGTTAGCACCTATATTACCTGTTTATTTTCATAATTCATTATGATTGTAAATATATAAATAAATAAATAAAATTTTGAGCACAATATTGTTTGGGAGAATTTTTTTAAGCATATAATATTTTTGGGTGCAAAATGCTTCCAAACATATTATATGTTCACATATGTCTCCAACAAAATATGTTCTAACATATTAACATATATGTCCCAAACATGTTATGGTAGTTTATGAACATTGTATGCTTGCACTTAAAAATATTGTGTTAAAAAATTTGAGTTCCAAAAAATTTGTATTTTTCGTCCGTGCGATCGATATGTTTTCGTTACCACTGCTCCAAAAAGCATGAAACTCCTGTTCCCAATAATAAGTTGCATTTACTAAGACATCGCTTGAAATGGAAAACTACTTCGGGTGGCCATTTGTAAGTTCAATTTCTTGTACCAGTACTCTTTTAAATTTTTCATACATTTTTCTTACCAGAACAAATGTCGGAATTGTGTTTACAACTGGTTTAGATAAACATTTATTTTTATTTAGGTAATAAAATTGAAAGATGAAAAATTTTCTACATATATTATATGTAAAGGTAAATAAATCTTCCCTTTACAAGTACTTAAATATTAATCGACCTATATTAACGACGAAAATTATACAGTAATAAGAGTGCATACAGAGAAGTCATATTTTCCTGTAACATAGTAGTCTACACTATGTAGGGTATAATGAAACCCTAAAAACATAGAATTCAAATTAATATTCACTATTAATCATTTTGAAGCATCTCCAAAGGGTATTCTTGTCTAGTATGATATTCCATACAAAAGGTGTAATTTTCATAAAAAAATAATAATAACAATAATAAACCAACTGATGATATCTCTTCAAATAACATGAACAAAACCCTCAACAACTCAAGAATACAGAAACAGAAAAATATGAATTTTATGTGATATGATATTCAGTTGAGTAATCTCTATGACAAAATGCCACATACTGGTGATGATGACGAAGATGATTCTGCATCTCTGTGTCTAGTCAAACATTCGACTTGGGTTGGATGTGAATATTTTCAGCTACACACTTTGTCAGCTATTGAAAGTAAATAGGAATGCCAATTAGGATATCCAAAAGCGACACTGGTTATTCGGTTAACCGGACTCCGGTTAACCGAATAACCAAAAAACATTATCATATTCATTCTGTCGTAAGAAGGGAGCTTTATTAAATTTGTCATTCCGTTCATTCAAAAAACAGTGGAAGAAAATTTTGATTAGTTTTAGAAAATTTAGGTAAATTTTAAAAAAACTTTATTAGAAACGCAGACATCACACAGATTTGACATAAATAAGTAAATATTTTTCGACAATTTCAAGAAAATTTATTAGACACTGTTAATTATACCCTTCACCACTACTGTGGTACAGGGTATAATAAGTTTGTGCATTGTTTAGTATACCGATCGGCTTAGAATTAAATTCTGAGTCGATTTAGCGATGTCCGTCTATCTGTCTGTCCGTCCGTCTGTCTGTATATGTAATTTTGTGTGCAAAGTACAGCTCGCACAGAGTTTTACATTGGCTCAAAGACATTCGCTATTGATTTTGAAAAAAAAAATCGGTTGAGATTTAGATATAGATGTCATATATATTTATCACCGATCTGGTCATAATTCACGTATTTATCAACGTATTTTCTCAAAATTTCGGGCAGTCATATATTTTGGGGCTTTTGTAAGATATGCAAAATATTCGCCAAATCGGTTCAGAGTTAGATATAGCTCCCATATATATCTTTTTCCGATTTGAACTTATATGGCCTCAAAAGCCAGAGTTTTGCCCTGAGTTGCTTCAAATTTTGCACAAGGAGTACGTTTAATAGTATCATTAAGTATACCGAATTTCGTTGAAATCGGTTCAGATTTAGATATAGCTCCCATATATATTTTTTATCTGATTCTCACTTATATGGCCAAAAAAGACAGAGTTTTGTCCTGATTTGCTTTAAATTTTGAACAAAGAGTACGTTTAATAGTATTGTGAATTTGGTTCAAATCTCTTCAGATTTTGATGTATCACCGATTTATATCTTTCGTCCGATTTGCGCTTATAAGGCTCAAAGGCCAAATAATATATCACAACCCATAATTGACCACATATCTTGGCGAGATTTAACCAATATCCTTGTAAAATCGCCACTGCTGAGTAGCAAAAATTGTAAATATTACTCAAATTGTCCTATATTTCGAATACATATGTATCGCCCGATAAATCATAAATGCTATTTTGTACAATTGCTCTAGCTTTATATTTCCCATATTTTTTTACTAACATTGTGTTTCATTCCATATAATTTTTAATTCTAGCGATTTTGTTGAAGTACAAAAAATTGTCTCCAAATCGTTTCAGATATAAATATTTGTATATGGGAATATAACCCTTGATAATCTGGGTGTGCACGTGACACGAAATTGTCGTGACTCACGAAAATTTTCGTGATTCGTGCGTGAGTCGTGAGTCACGCCCATGACAACAGCGTGAGTGTGCGTGAGCGTGATTAACAAACCAAAATGTCGTGCGTGAGCGTGAGTCACGAAAATAATATCTTCGTGAGTGTGCGTGAGTAACGAATTAAACTCAGGAAAATATTCCTGCTCACCAACATAAAACGCTTAAGAGTTAAATTCAATTACAATTTTGGTGACACCTGGGATGTTAAGAGTTTTTTAATAATGCTCATGTTTTCAGACACTTCGGTAAGGTAAATTAATCATAAAATTATTCGTGAGTCACGATATTTTTCGTGAGTCACGGTATTTTTCGTGAGTAACGACGTTTTCGTGCGTGAGTACAAATTTTCTTTTCGTGAGTGTGCGTGAGCGTGAGTCCTACCAAAAAATATTGTGCGTGAGTATGATTTTTCAGTCGTGAGTGTGCGTGAGCGTGAGTAAGGTATTACTCACGTGCACACCTCTAGTATATACAGTAGTAAGTTCGGCCGGGCCGAATCTTAAATACCCACCACCATGAATCAAAATATTAAAGCTTCCTTTGCAATTTCAGGGGATTTGATGTCAGATCAAGCAGAGCAATTCAACCAGTACACTTCCCGAAGATAGATTTAAAGATTTTACCTACGAAGAATATATCAGATTCTGGATTTATAAGAACCATTTTTGTTTGAGTTTTAGAGGAATCATTAACATCTCTTGTAAATGTGCAAGAAAATTATAAAATAACGTCTTGATTTGAAATCTTAAATCTGTAGATTTTCACCAGAGAAGTAAAATATGGAAATTTTACATTAAGTTTCAAGCAATTTTCATGATCAGTGCGCCTTCTATACCCTCAAGAAGTGAAATCGGTCTATATGGAGGCCTCACCAAATGGACCGATAAAAACTTAATCCGATACACGTTTTTGTGAGCCTAAAATACCAGAATATTTACAATTTCAGACAAATCCGATAAAGACTACGGCTTCTAGAAACCCAAGGAGTTAAATCGGGAGATCGTTCTTATGGGGGCTATACTAAAAAATGGACCGATACTCACCGTTTTCGGCACACCTCTTTATGGTCCTAAAATACCTCTAGATTTCCAATTTCAGGCAAATTGGATAAAAGCTATAAACCTCTAGAAGCCCAAGAAATAAAATCTGGAGATCGGTCTATATAAAAACATGGACCGATACTCACTTTTTTCGGCATACCTCTTTGTGGTCTTAATATAACTGTAGATTTCCAATTTCAAGCAAATTGGATAAAAACTACGGATTCTATAAGCCCAAGAAGTAAAATCAGGAGATCGCTCTATATGGGGGCTATACCAAAACATGGACCGATACTCACCATTTTTGACACACTTATTTGGGGTCCTAAAATACCTCCAGATTTCAAATTTCAGGCAAATTTGATAGAAACTACGGTTTTTATAAGCCCAAGACCCCAAAACGGGAGATCGGTTTATATGGGGACTATATCAAAACCTGAACCGATATAGCCCATCTTCGAACTTGACCTGCCTGCAGACAAAAGGCGATTTTGTGCGAAAATTCATCACGATTGCTTCAATAGTTTAAAACTGTAGCGTGATTACAACAGACAGACGGACATGGATATAGCATTTTAGAATTTCTCCCTGATCAAGAATATATATACTTTATATAGTCGCAAATCGACATTTCGATGTGTTACAAACGGAATGACAAACTTATTACACCCCCGTCACCATTCTATGGTGGTGGGTATAAAAATCATTGGTGCCAAATCATGACCATTTTATTCTTACTATTTTTGGAAATAGTTTGAAATTTTTCTTTTGCATTAGTTCATATTGAACTTATGTGTACGGTCATTGAACGTTATATCACATTTAGTTCATAAAGTGTTTGAGGCATACTTAACAAACGGAAAATTGCGAAAGAGATAATAAAATTTAACTACAAAAAAATATATTTTTTGCAATAAAAATTTTTTAAATTTAGTATTAGTTTAACTATAGCATTTTTTCAGTGTATTATGGACTTTCGAATTCCTACGACATCGATGTTGACTTCCCTATTGAATATTTCTGGTATGATTATGGCATCAGCATAAGTTTTTCCTTTCAATATAAAACTGTAACCAGTTGGATTAGTTGGAAATGCAGTTGTCTATTTATTTGCTTTTGGTGTTTTCAAAAAGCATCGTTTTTTTAGTTTTTATTAAAATTCTTTCCATTTTTTCCAGTTTTTCTTTGCATTCATGTGCAGTTACCATTTCAATCTGTTTCTTTTATGCATTGGTGCTATGGCGTTTATTGTTGCCAGCATTAGACAAGATTAATTGCATTTCTGCTGCGGCAGCAACTGAAGTGTTGCAAAAATGTACCGTAATGCTACTTGGCTTGGAACATCTTCTCTCACTTCGATTCAGCTAAGTATGATGTGTTGGCCATGGAAACACCAAAAACAAAGCACGGCAACAACACCATCATGCATAAGTGTGAACCTCATAGGCATCTTCATCAGAGCCACAATTAAATTGGCGAGTTCCACCACTCACTTTTCATGGAGTGAAGAAATCCTCTGCTGCCTAACTGATGCACCATGTGGACCCAAAGTATCCAAACGTCTATGGTCACAGCAACTCATTTTGGATATTAACGCCTCTCCTCTCCCATTAAGTATAGACAAATTTTCGATTTCTCCATGGCTCTTCGTTGAATGAATGAGCATTGCGCCAAAACTGTGTAAAATGAAGATGAGTTCTCTAAATGGAAATGGCCATCATTCATGGGGATTTAGTAGTGCACTTGTCATAAAATGGAAGGATAGTAGCTAATGGCAGAATGGTTATTACGTTGGATTGCTCTTTAATTTGAGATTTAATTAGACGGCTAAAATTTGCATTCCCCGTCCCCCACTAAGCTAACCATTACAATTTGACTTTAGGGGAGGACTTGGTACGACTACAAAACTAGATTGGTGCAATATTTTTTTTAGTATACAGTAGGGGACGAGTTTGGTTGGAGTTAGTCGAGTAGAGTGATATATGGAAGAGACTAATCCCCATTTTCAGGAAGCTCCCCTAGTGCTACGTTAGTTAACGAACTTTTAAACCGTACTATGGACATGCCTGTCATCTTGTCTATATATTCTATATGTCAGTTAGGATCTTAACTGCTAAAAATTTTTCAGTTAAAGTTAACCGGAGAGAAGATATTTCGATTTTACTTTCTTTTAACTGGGAGTTAAAGTGTAACGGAGATACATGAAAATGGCCGTAAAAAACGAAGCCAATTTCATTAAAATTGAACCAACGAATTTTTTTCATTGGCATAATGAGAATTTTAAATTACTGCAAGGAAAAAGTTCATTAATAGTATGAAACGTTTCATTAATCGATAAAAAAAGATCATTACAATAATGAAAAGTTTCCCGGAAACTTTTGCTATCAATGAGGGAAGTCCGAGGGTTGATAATGGTATGAGGTTATTGAACACAAGCAGCATTCGGGGTTTGTACTGACCTCTCAGTCTTTGCTCCATTAAGAATATAAAATTTCTCATATGTTTGAGTGTAAAAATTATATGCTTTGAAATCAAATTTTTAGCACATTATTTTAAGTGCAAACATACAATGTTCATAAACTAATATAATATGTTCGTGACATATATGTTAATATATTAGAACATATTAAGTTTGGGTCACAATATTTTCTTAAATATAATAACTCTGGATGCAAACATATATACACTGAAAAAAATATTGTCGTGAGGTCAAAGATTTCATGTCTTTAAAATACGAATGCAAATTTTGCTTAGAATAGAAGAAGCATTTCCCTAATATAAAGTTTTTTTCCTGTCCAAAATCGATAAACTTTTCAATGAAGTCGTATTATCCTTATAATTAAGTGATTTCACGTAAAAATGGGTATCATAACATGAAAGAAAATATTTTTGGGCTGAGGTTAACTTGACTTTAATAATTCAGAAAATTCTTTAAATTTAATGAAATTGTCTTTAAATTGGTTGTCTTTTTGCATCTTGACTACAAAGCAAAAAATCGTTCAAATATAGGACATTTTTTTCAACACTTTATTTTAAAGACGTTTTTTACTTGAAACATAGAAGAATTTCTACTGGAAATCGAGTCTTAATTTGGAAAATAAAGTTGTCGTTAACTCCTTTTTATACCCTCCACCATAGGATGGGGGTATATTAATTTTGTCATTCCGTTTGTTACACATCGAAATATTGCTCTAAGACCCCATAAAGACCCCATATATATTCTGGGTTGTGCTGAAATTCTGAGTCGATCTAAGCATGTCCGTCCGTCCGATTGTTTTTTTTATTGAATATATTTTTTTTAAATCCAATACCAATTTTAATTGAAAAAAATTTTACTGGCATTTTTTCTGTGTTCTATTCAGTGGGGTTGTTTCATAGCGATTTATAGTAAATTTTATGGTATAAAAATCTAATTATGGACAATCGGTCCATAATTATATATAGCCCCCATATAAACCGATTCCCAGATTTGACCTCCGGAGCCCCTGGGAAGAGCAAAATTCATCCGATTCGGTTGAAATTTGGTACGTGATGTTAGTATATGGTATCCAACAACCATACAATAATTGGTTCATATCAGTCCATAATTATATATAGCCCCCATATAAACCGATTCCCAGATTTGACCTCCGGAGTCCCTTGGAGAAGGAAAATTCATCCGATCTGGTTGAAATTTGGTACGTGGTGTAAGTATATGATCAGTCAATAATCATATAAACCGATCGCGAGATTTGGTTTTGGAGCCTCTTGGAGGAGCAAATTTCATCTGAGTCAGTTGGAATTTGGTACATTGTGCTAGTATATGGCCGTTAACAATCATGCCTAACTAGGTCCATATCGGTCTATAGTTATATATAGCCCTCAGATAAATCGATCCCTTGTCATTGAGCTAAAGATAAAATCACAATGGAGTGAATAGTCTAAGGGCGTTTTCGTTTCGCCAAAAATATGTCGCCTTGGTGTTACACTACTTTTTCCCTAATTGTATTTTCGCTCAAATGACAGTGCCATTTCAAAGCTATTGCTAATTCATAATATCCCAGCAAAATAATTGGAAGTTGTTCAACAAAAATTTCTTTTAAAGCGCATCCCGCAATCCCCCATCAGGGTTTTTCCACTTCCGTTGCAGTCCGTTTGAACAAGTCCAAAAACATTTCTCTTAAAGCGCATCCTGTAATCCTCCATCAAATTTTTTCCAGTTCCGTTGCAGTCTTTTTGGACAAGTCCACAAACATTTCTTTTAAGGCGCATCCCGGGATCCCCTATCAATTGTTTTTCACTTCCAATGCAATACCTTTGGACAAGTCTTAGAAAGTACGGAATTAGGCCGTTTTAAGTGAAAATTTATGTTTTGGAAAAATAAATTTCACAAAAAAAAAATTCAACAAAAATGAAAAAAATATAATTAAATAAATAACAAAATCATCCCCTCTGGGATTTGAACCTATGCCGTTTGACTTTTTCACTTCCATGGAAGTTCTTTTGAGAAGGTTTTGCAAATTACGATAATTTTAAATTTTTTGTTGATTTTTAATGGAAAAATATATTTATACAAAAATATATGGGAAAAAAAAGATTAACTAAAAACGATGTGTAACACAAAAAAAAAATAATTTTTTAGAAAAATATTTAATAACAAGTATATACGGCCGTAAGTTCGGCCAGGCCGAATCTTATGTACCCTCCACCATGAATAGTGTAGAAACTTCTACGAAAGACTGTCATTCACAATCGAATTACTTTGGTTGTGGTATCTTAAAACTTCTTAACATCGTTTTCTAAATTGTGAGTTAGTCCATACGCGGTATATATTAGACAAAAAAGTTATGTATGGGTAAGTCTACAAATAATTACGAATCGATATGGACTTTTTGCACGATACGTAGAGCGCCAGAATTGAAATATGGGGGTTGCTTATATGGGGGCTATATACAATTGTGAACTTGATATGGACTAATTTTTGTGTGATTGCGGATCGATTTATAAGAGGGCTATATATAACTATACACCTATATGGACCTAGTTAGGCATGGTTGTTAACGGCCATATACTAGCACAATGTACCAAATTTCAACTGACTCGGATGAAATTTGCTCCTCCAAGAGGCTCCAAAACCATATCTCGGGATCGGTTTATATGGGGGCTATATATGATTATGGACTGATATGGACCACTTTTGGCATGGTTGTTATATATCATATACTACCACCACGTACCAAATTTCAACCAGATCGGATAAATCTTGCTTCTCCAAAAGGCACCGGAGGTCAAATCGGGGGATCGGTTTATATGTGGGCTATATATAATTATGGACTGATATGAACCAATTCCTGCATGGTTGTTGGATACCATATACTAACATCACGTACCAAATTTCAACCGAATCGGATGAATTTTGCTCTTCCAAGGGGCTCCGCAGGTCAAATCTGGGGATCGGTTTATATGGGGCCTATATATAATTATGCACCGATTTCGACCAATTTTTGCATAGGTATTTGAGGCCATATATTAACACCACGTACCAAATTTCAACTGAGATCAAATGATCGGTTTATATGGAGGCTATATATAATTATAGACCGATGTAGACCAAAATGTCGATCTAAATACAAAGTTGTGCAGAGTATATTATAATCGGCCCGCCCGACTTTAGACCTTCCTTGCATTTTTATTTTTTGTTAAAGTTGTGTTACGTCCCATAACGTTAGATTTAAATTTTAGGTACATAGATTTTGTAGAAGTATATACAATTTTGTCTAAATCGATTCAGATTCAAATTCATGCATATGGGAATATAAACCTTTATATAGCTATCAATAATTTTGGTCCACAAATACATATACTGTTGGTATCTTCTCATATTATGATGGGTATTTATATCATTATTTTTTTATTAAACATTGCACTAAATTTGAAATATAGGGTTCAATTGGCATCTAATGTGAAATTAAGACCTTTTTTTGCACACATAAATAAATACGATACTTTATATCGATCCACTTACGGTACCCCCACAATAGAACTACAAATTATTGGTATTAAAACGAGATTTAGTTATATTACCCGGAGTCGACTCCGGAGTCGGAGTCGAGCGGATGAAAAATGCTGGATTCGGAGTCGGAGTCGAGCAAAATTGGCTCGACTCCACAGCCCTGGTATGTACTACTTACGAATCACAAATTGAGGATCCAAACTACTATTTTAGAAACTCTTTTTTTTTGCTGGGATAGTGAGCGATACAGAACCCAAAAGCTAAGACAGTGTGCTTCATATTTCGTAATTAATTCTGAGAATGATGCACATTTTTCCCCAATCGATATCGCCATAAGTGAACTTGAAAAAACAGGGGTGCCACTATACCTAACCTAACCTAACCTAGACATAGCCTCTTGATATAAATCTTAAGTTTTTGCATTGTAATTCGCTACTTTTGAAACACTGCTTCACTCTCCATGTATCACTGTACCTCTGTAGCTATAGGTTAGGTTAGGTTAGGTTATGTGGCAGCCCGATGTATCGGGCTCACTTAGACTATTCAGTCCATTGTGATACCACAGTGGTGGACTTCTCTCTTATCACTGAGTGCTGCCCGATTCCATGTTAAACTCAATGACAAGGGACCTCCTTTTTATAGCCGAGTCCGAACGGCATTCCACATTCTCAGAAATGTCACCAGCATTACTGAGGTGGGATAATCCACCGCTGAAAAAACTTTTTGGTGTTCGGTCGTAGCAGGAATCGAACCCACGACCTTGTGTATGCAAGGCGGGCATGCTAACCATTGCACCACGGTGGCTCCCTCTGTAGCTATGCGAAATCATTAAATTCCATAGACATCTCTCATTCATGTTGGATGTTATCATCATTTATACAATTTACAAGTTACATGCCTCTCATAGGCCATCTTCCTCCATATGTGGAAAGTCTGTCTAATACGATAGTATATCTCCATAGTAGACGACGACATCGCTCCTTTTGTGGCTCCAATATTCGGTGACATAATATCGTTATTATAACAAATGAAGTTGATCCACCACTAAAAGTCCAAAGCAAGTCCATGGTATTCACAAAACTTGCCCAAAAAACAGATGTGTGCTAGTCGCCGTAGTTGGAGCCACAAATCATCGATGTGCTGGCGGCAGAAGCAACAATAATACCCGTCATGAAAAGTAAAAGTAAACTTGTTGACTGATATCTTGTAAATGACATTTAAAACAAAAATTTTTTTCAGGTTTTTTATGTTAAAATTAAATTTATTTTATTTTCTCAAACAAAAAAAAAACAAATATATTAAATAAAATAAATTGTGAGCTTTTTTCTGGACAATTATGCAACAATTGTGGTACAGGTTTTCATGAACCCATTTTCATGTACAGTGAAACCTCTCAAATTTGGGCATTATGAAAAATGGACCCCTCTCAAAAAGGGAATAATTCTTGAGTCCTTTGCTAAATTACAGGATGGCCGATATGCTATCATTTTTAAATCGCTCAGAGATTTATTATAGTTACGAACCATTTTATGAAAGCATTTTGATCTACTGCATTCAAAAATAAGCTAGTAGTGATGGAATTCAAGCGTGATAATGTGCTCGGTTTATTTTAGGCTGAAAAGTACAAGTGACTATCGTTAGAGCCCTCAACACGGACGAATAAGACTGTTTTTCATATGTTTGGGTGTAAAAATTATATGTTTGGAACTAAAATTTTTTAACACAATATTTTTAAGTGCAAGCATATAATGTTTATAAACTAGCATAACATGTTTGGGACATATATGTTAATATGTTAGAACATATGTTGGGGACATAAAATGTTTCTATTCACACAAAGACAATTTCATTAAAATTTTTTACTACCAGTGTATGCCCTAAGGTGAAACATAATATGTTTGAACAATACAAACAATATTTTGTTTGCACCAATCCTGAAAATATATATGCTCGAAGCAAAATATGTTTGGGGTATATGTTACAGAAGCGATTTGTTTTGAGGGTGTATCATTTAAATTTAATGTTTTTTTCTACATTGCTCATTACCTCCACACTAGAGGTGTGCACGTGAGTAATAGTTTACTCACGCACACTCACGACTGAAAAATCATACTCACGCACGATATTTTTTGGTAGGACTCACGCTCACGCACACTCACGAAAAAACATTTGTACTTACGCCCACTCACGCGCGAAAAAGTCGTGACTCACGAATAATTTTATGATTAATTTACCTTACCGAAGTGTCTGAAAACATGAGCATTATTAAAATCGAGAGTGTTATTAAACTCTTAACATCCCAGGTGTCACTAAAATTGTAATTGAATTTAACTCTTAAGCGTTTTATGTTGGTGAGCAGGAATATTTTCGTGAGTGTAATTCGTTACTCACGCACACCCACGAAGATATTATTTTCGTGACTCACGCTCACGCACTAAAATTTGGTTTGTTAATCGCGTTCGCGCACACTCACGCTGTTGTCATGGCGTGACTCACGACTCACGCATGAATCACGAAAATATTCGTGAGTCACGACAATTGCGTGTCACGTGCACACCTCTACTCCACACTGGCAGTATAGGGACAGCCCGTTATTTCAGGTTCACTTCGATTATTCAGTCTATTGTGATACCACAGTAGTGAACCTCTCTCTTATCGCTAAGTGCTGCCCGATTCCATGTTTAGTTCCAAGATGGTGGTGATTAATTCCTTGATGGAAGAGAAGCCCATTAAAAGTTGTTAGTATATTTTTCTGTCTAGCAATCTCTCTCTCTCTCTCTGTCTAGTGAATCTCTTTCTAATCGCTAAGTGCTGCCCGATTCCATGTTTAGTTCCATGAAGGTGATGATTAATTCCTGGATGGAAGAGAAGCCTATTAAAAATTGTTCTTGTATTTTTCTGTCTAGCAACCATGGGTGTCCATTTCTGCTAGGTTTCACTGTTCGCAGATGTAGCACTGCGCTCTTCTAGGGGGGCTCTTCAATTTCAATTTAAAACAAATTGCCTCCAGCCATGGCATCGACCAAAGTTAGTTGATCTTCTAGCCTCAATCGAATTGTTGCAGAGTTTTTACAAAGCCCGTGTTAGTTTACTAAACTGCCTTTAAATGTGCATTGAAGCCATGTTAAATGTTAAACAAAAAAAAAAAAAAATAAAATCTTCTTTTCCTCTTCTTCTTCTTCGTTTTCTATCCATCAGCAATTGCATGCGATGCAATGCAGTGCATGATTCGGAATGGTTAATTTCCTCATGGACTTTAATTGAGTGTTTCACACGGTTGGAACTGCTGCTGCAGTTGTGGTGATGATGGTGCGGCCTCTACCACCATCATCAGTGGTTAAGTGATTAATTAAAATTTACTCCATTAGGTGGAATATGGGCCAGTACTGTGATTGCGCATTAACATTTTGAAACTTTAATTTAACGGGACATGGTAAAATATGCACAATTTAAGCGTAATGCCACAATGAATTTGCGGCTATCTGCCATACATGGAGAAATTCAATCTTGCTTCTCTATCTCCCTAATATGGTTGAATATGTTTTATTTGGTTAGATTTAATTGAATTTAATTAACACAATTAAAATCAATATGTTCTAATACAATTTAATTTACTTTACGTTAACACAAAGATGAAGAAGATTGTACGTAAGATTAGCACCCGAGTGATGTTCCAGCTTTGTGGATGAAAACAACTTTTTTCTCCTTCCACTTTTCGGGAATATATGATAATTTGATACAACCTTTGTACATCGTCAATAACCACGGATAATTCTGTCTGTCGGTGCTTGCAATGCTTAGAACACGGAACATTTTTTCCCTCAAAAATATTGTTTTTTCGCCAAATATAAAATGGTTATCAATGAATGGGCCATATCGGACCACTTTTACGTATAGCCCCCATATAAACCGACGTTAAGATTTGGCTTGCGGGGCCTCTTGGGGGAGCAAAATTCATCCGATCCGGTTGAAATTTGGTACATGGTGTTAGTATATGGTCTCTAACAACCATGCAAAAAGTCGTCCACATCGGTCCATAATTATATATAGCCCCCATATAAACCGATCCCCAGATTTGGCTTGCGGAGCCTCTTAGAGAAGCAAAATTCATCCGATCTGGCTGAAATTTGGTACATGGTGTCAGCATATGATCTCTAACAACCATGCAAAAAGTCGTCCACATCGGTCCATAATTATATATAGCCCCATATAAAACGATCCCCCGATTTGGCTTGTGGAGCCCCTTGGAAGAGCAAAATTCACCCGATCCTGTTGAAATTTGGTACGTGGTGTTAGTATATGGTCTCTAACAACCGTGCAAAAATTGGTCCACATCGGCCCATAATTATATATAGCCCCCATATAAACCTATCCCCAGATTTGGCTTGCGGAGCTCTAAGAAAAGCAAATTTCATCCGATCCGGCTGAAATTTGGTACGTGGTGTTGGTATATGATCTCTAACAACCATGCAGGAATTGGTCCATATCGGTAAATAATTGTATATAGCCCCCATATAAACCCCTCCCCAGATTTGACCTCCGGAGCCCCTTGGAAGAGCAAAATTCACCCTATCCGGTTGAAATTTGGTACGTGGTGTTAGTATATGGTCTCTAAGAACCATGCAAAAATTGGTCCATACCGGTCTTAATTATAAATAACCCCCATTTAAACCGATCCTCAGATTTGACCTCCGGAGGTATTGGAGGAGCAAAATTCATTTGGTACTTGGTGAAATTTGGTACATTGCGCTAGTATATGGCCGCTAACAACTATGCCAAAATTGGTCCGTATCGGTATACAGTTATATATAGCCGATCCCCAAAAATATGTTAATATACCAAAATTTTATTTCTATAGAAAATTTTGTCAAAATTTTATTACTATAGAATATTTGTTGTTGTTGTTGTTTTTTTTTTTTTTTTTTTTTATTTCAGCTTAAAACCATGCATTGACTAACCTACAAGTGTAGCTTAACCAACAGAGGAAAAAAATATTTGTCAAATTTATTTGGGCAAAGCCCTATAGACTGCAAGATGGTTGGATGGACGCACGTTTCGGAATTACCACATTCCCCATCAGCATCCTCTACTTGCAGCAAACCTATCAACCAATTATCAGAATAAATTCCGGCAGTTCATTAAACCCAACAATGAACCACACTTGAACCTTCCGAAAAAAGGTTTAACATGATAGCCGGCTTATGCCGAAATAAATTCGAAACAAACATATCTCTTTTCCTATGCCACTGTCAAATCATCGATTTGAGTGCAGTTGGCTGGGTTTATTTTGAGCGTGCTTCCTCTTCGTTTTCCATTCGTTTTGTTTTGTTATTGTTGGTTTTGTTCTTTAATCATTGTTGTTGTTTTTTTTTGTCAACATTTTAATACTAAAGAAAATTTTGTCAATATTGTCAACATTTTAGTCAACATTTTATTTCTATAGAAAATTTTGTCAAAAATTTTTTACTATAGAAAATTTTGTCAAAACTTTATTACTATAGAAAATTTTGTCAAGATTTTATTTCTATAGAAAATTCTGTCAAAATTTTATTTCGATAGAAAAATTTGTCAAACTGAATTATATACGTATTTAATCGGCCTTTTTTTTTTAGTATACCCCGTATAGACTAACTTACAATTGAGAAGACGGTGTTAAGAAGTTTTAAGATACCTTGCCATTCAGCAAGTGTTACCGCAACCCAATTAATTCGATAGTGGATGACAGTCTTTTTAGTACAAGTTTCTATGCAATCCATGGTGGAGGGTATATAAGATTCGGCCTAGCCGATCTTACGGCCGTATATACTTGTTTAAATTTTACCTTTTGCCCGGATGGAGAATCGAACCGCGGACATACAGTTTGTAAGCCAACACACTATCCACTGGCAATGTTGCTAGTATTTTTCTGGCTCTTGATTGCAAATTGAGACGTATTTGTCCTAATAAATGTGTGACATGTTTCTTAAAAAAAGAAATAGGCTCTATTTTAGAAAATCAGTAATAATTAAAAAATTTAAAACATATGCAAAATTTTTTTCTTGCGGCCTGGAAATAAGATCAAGTTTTCAGTGATCATCCGATAAATATTTTTTAAATGATAATGGAGTTTCGATCACCATCCCAGCAAAAACAGCGTCGCCAATAAGTTGTGAAAATGTTCTTTAATTTATGTCATCTTCCCTCCATCTTTCTTCCACCCGATTTATTTAGCTCTTTTTTATAGAGATTTTGAAACGATGAAGTGATATCACAAGCTATTACATATATCCGTTTTTTTATATTTCACGGATTTTAATCCTTTGCTATCTCTTTGGATAGTTTCAATTAAACTTTTAATTTCAATTAAATTAAATCAAGACGAAATTCTCAAAATTTGACAGCGCAACGGAACTAATGCAACCACTTTTATCTCAATGCAAATATAGAAATTTTTTTGTATAGAAGTCATAAAATTGTATAAATCCTTTAAATTCCCCCAATGAGCTTATATATTGTGTGAGAAAACGAAATTCCATAAATTTTATTCTTATATTTTCTTATATTTTTGCACAGTTTACTCCATATAAAAGTAATATATTTTCGCATAAACATATATCAAAAACACTATGATATACAAAAGAGTGACTTTTTTCTGGCACAAACAAAGTGCGCACAGACATTTTATTATCGAAAAGCCGGGATCAGTAAAACCATATAAAATTGCAAAAGAACGCGGTTGAAAGAGATTCCTCTTATGCCAATGGATGGTGGTATTCAATATACTCCATAAAATGCCATCACAGTGGAAGATTTTGAATTCGAGTTAAATTTTAGCAAAATGGCTAAAATTTAAAATCGTAAACGATTTTATGAATGGGGAAAGAGAAAACTAAATAAAGACGTTAAAAACGTGACAACGGCAAATTTATCGTAATTTATGACACCCGACTTTTGTTTAGTCGAAACCTCATTTAGACCAATGAGGTTCGTTTCACCGAATAGAAATTAATTGTTTTTGTGCCACTCGAGTCAAAAATAATCTACCAAAATGTATAAAACATTTTACCAAACAAACAAATCTTATTTTCAAAATTTTATTTCAATAGGAAATTTAGACACAATTTTTTTTCTATAGAAAATTTTCTCAAAATTTTATTTCTGATAGGAAATTTCGTCAAATTTTATTTCTATAGGTACTTTTGTAAAATTTTTATATTTATAGGAAATTTTGACAAAATTTTATGGCTATAGGAAATGTTGTCAAAATTATATTTCTATAGGAAATTTTGTCACAATTTTATTATATTATGAGAAATTTTGTCAAAATTTTATTTTTATAGGAACCTTTTTAAAATTTTATTTTTATATAAAATTATGTCAAAATTTTAGTTCTATAAGAACTTTTATCAAAATTTTATTTCTATAGAAACATTTTGACAAAATTTTATTTCTATACGAAATTTTGTCAAAATATTATTTTTAATAGAAATTTTGACAAAATTTTTTTTATTGGAAATTTTGTCAACATTTTATTTCTATAGGAAATTTTATCAAAATTTTATTTCTATAAGAAATTTTGTCAAAAGTTTATTTCTAAAGAAAATTTTGTCAAAAGTTTATTTCTAAAGAAAATTTTGTCAACATTTTATTCCTTTAGGAAATTTCGTCAAAATTTTATTTCTATAGCAACATTTGGTCAAGATTTAAGTTCTATGGGAAATTTTGTTACAATTTTATTATATTATAAGAAATTTTGTTAAAATTTGATTTTTATAGGAAATGTTATCAAAATTTAATTTCCTTAGACAATTTTATCAAAATTTTGTTTCTATAGGAAATTTTGTCAAAATTTTATTTCTATAGGAACCTTTTTCAAAATTTTATTTTTATAGGAAATTTTGTAAAAATTTTATTTTTATATGAAATTATGTCAAATTTTAGTTCTATAGGAACCTTTTTCAAAATTTTATTTTTATAGGAAATTTTGTAAAAATTTTATTTGTATATGAAATTATGTCAAAATTTTAGTTCTAAAGGGTGATACGGTCAAAATTTGGTCAAGGGAAAACGCGTGTAAATCGGTGAAATCGTTTATTTAAAAAATCAAATTAAATTTCTTTTTTAAGTTCAATTAGTATAAAATTCAGGAAAAATATTCAGTTAGGCTTTCGCTTTTCCAAATCCGAATTGCCGGGCCTCACGCTTGACACCTGCCATCAGATTTTGTACAGCCACCTTGTCCACCTTCTTCGCCGCAGAAAGCCAGTTTGCCTTGAACTGCTGCTCGTCCTTAGCAGTTTTTTTGGTCTTCTTTAGGTTCCGCTTGACAATAGCCCAGTATTTCTCAACTGGGCGGAGCTCTGGCGTGTTGGGAGGGTTCTTGTCCTTGGGAACCACCTGCACGTTGTTGGCGGCGTACCACTCCATGGCCTTTTTACCGTAATGGCAAGATGCCAAATCCGGCCAAAACAGTACGGAACAACCGTGTTTATTCAGGAAAGGCAGCAGACGTTTATTCAAACACTCTTTCGCGTAAATTTCTTGGTTGACAGTCCCGGAAGCTATGAAAATGCTGCTTTTCAAGCCACAGGTACAGATGGCTTGCCAAACCAGATATTTCTTTGCGAACTTTGACAGTTTTATGTGCTTGAAAATATCTGCTACCTTTCCCCTTCCTTTTGCCGTATAAAACTCCTGTCCCGGAAGCTGCTTGTAGTAGGCCTTGACGTAGGTTTCGTCGTCCATTACCACGCAGTCAAACTTCGTCAGCATCGTCGTGTACAGCCCAGGGTTGGCCTGTCACAAACTGTGACTTTTGCGACATACATTTGCGACGGTATAATACGTATGTCGCAAAAGTCGTAAACCTACTGTAGAAAACCTAATTTTGAATAGAAGAAATCCTGAACATTTTTTAATTTAGCATGACAGCATTCGCTGTGAGTTTCTGCAGGAATTTGTGAAAGTTTTTCCACCGTCAAGCCTATTTTCTTACGTGGTATCGAAATTCCCGTTGGTGAGTGTGCAAAATACCTTGGGGTTATATTGGACAGGAGACTGAACTTAAAGCTAAGAAAGGACGAGAAAATCCACGGTTACCCTGTACTCGTGCAAAAGGTAATAGGGAAAATGTGGGGACTAAAACCTTCTCTTCGCACATACCATCGTCTTGGATATCATCGAATTTGCTGCCTAGCTGACGCGACTGAAGTATTATGAGTTTGCGACTTTTGTTACTTTTCCTACATTTACGACACGTATGTGACGTTTGCAACTTTGCGACAGTCGCAAACCTAAAAAACTTTGATACAGACCATCTCTGGTACAGCCTCCGGGATCGCGCTTTGGCCGTCGTATTTTGTTTATCATCGCGATTTGGAGTCACTACCTTCTTGTAAGTCGATAGTCCGGCTCGTTTTTTGGCTCGATGCACGGTTGTAGACGATACACCCAGCTTATTTGCGGCATCTCAGAGAGAGAGGTTAGGGTTTCGCTTGAAATTACAGGCAACTCTCTTTGTCGTCTCAGCGGCTTCCGGTTTTAGATTTCCCCCCGATCCAGACTTCCTGGCTGTCGACAAACGTTCCCCAAACACTTTAATTACATTTGTAACGGTTGATTTGGCAACTTTTAGCGATTTTGCCAGCTTTGCGTGCGAGTGGCTCGGATTTTCGGGATGCGCGAGCAAAATTTTGATACGCTGCTCTTCTTGCTAGGACGGCATTTTTACAACTGAAGAGTGAATTCCAAAATCAAAATAGGAGCAACATTCTACACACACACACCTTCAAAATGAGGGCTGTTCAGGTTTTTTAAATGCAAAATTGAAAGAAGTACGTCAAGATATATTTGACCGTATCACCCTTTATAAGAACTTTTATCAAAATTTTATTTCTATAGGAAATTTTGTCAAAATATTATTTTTAATGAAAATTTTGACAAAATTTTATTTTTATTGGAAATTTTGTCAAGATTTTATTTTTATAGGAAATTTGGCAAAATTTTATTTCTATTGGAAATTTTGTCAATATTTTATTTCTATAGAAAATTTAATTTGTCAAAATTTTATTTAAAGAAAAAAAATTCTATAAGACATTTTGTCTAAATTTTATTTTTATAGAAAATTTTTGTCAAAATTTTATTTTTTTTGGGAAATTTTGTCAACATTTTATTTCTATAGGAAATTTTGTCAACATTTTATTCCTTTAGAAAAGTTTGTCAAAATTTTATTTCTATAGAAACTTTTTTCAAAATTTTATTTTTATAGGAAATTTTGTTAACATTTTATGTCTATGGGAATTTTGGAAATTTAGTCAAAATTTAAGTTCTATAGGAGGGAGTCACCGTGGTGTAATGGTTGGCATGCCCGCCTTGCATACACAAGGTCGTGGGTTCGATGCCTGTTTCAGCCAAAAGCCAAAAAGTTTTTCAGCGGTGGATTATCCAACCTCAGTAATGATGATGACATTTCTGAGTGTTTCAAAGCTTCTCTAAAGTGGTTTCACTGCAATGTGGAACGCCGTTCGGCCTCGGCTATAAAAAGGACATCCCTTGCCATTGAGCTTAATATAGAATCGGGCTGCACTCATTGGTAAGAGAGAAGTTCACCACCGTGGTATCACAGTGGACGGAATAGTCTAAGTGAGCCTGAAATATCGGGCTGCCACTATACCTAACCTAAGTTCTATAGGAAATTCTGTTAAAATTTTATTATATATAAGAAATTTTGTCAAAATTTTATTTTTATAGGAAATGCTATCAAAATTTTATTTCTAGTTTTGTCAAAATATTATTCTATATTTCTATATTTTGTCGAAATATTATTTGTAAATGAAATTTTGAGAAAATTTTAACATTTCAACATTTTATGTCTATACGAAATTTTCTCAAAATTATATTTCTATAGGAAATTTTGGCACAATTTTATTTCTATTCGAATTATTATTATTATTTTTATAGAAAATTTTGTCAATATTTTATTTTTATACATTTTTTTAACATTTTATTTCTATAGAAAATTTGTGAAGTACCCCTTAGTTGGATAGGAATATTTTGCAAAGTCGACCAAACCATCAAGTATTCTACCAATCTACGAAATAGTAAATAATCTATCATTTTTGGTAGAATTAGACCAACTGTGGCAACCGTGGTTATAACCCAGAAATTGAATTTTTATAAATTATTTAATTAAATCCATGAATTAAAATTCCCGACATTTTCATACGGAGGATATAGAGTGTCTCAAAAATGGAAGCCCCAAATCTTTTATTTCCAAACTAAACAGCCATTGTATCCCACAAGAGTCAAAATAAAAACCTAAATAATATCAACAACCAATGTGCCAACGAACGAAGTGAACTTTTATTGCTACTACGGCTATTCGACTGCTGTTGCTAATGTTTGGTCTACTGATGTTGCTGCTGGCTACTTCAGCTTGGAATAAAAATACAAATTTGATACGTTCCAATTGCTGGTTAGATGGTAGCTTCGTTGGTCCATAAATTTAGCATGTTGGAAACACCACACAAACTCACTAAATTTTCCCATTAATAAAGCAAACAAAAAAAGTTTACGTGAATTTGTTTTTATTTTCATTTTCATGAATAAACAGAAACATTTTTTAAGCAAAACTTGGATGTTTTATAAGTACAAACTTTTGTTGAAAGTGAGTGCATACACTGAAAGAAATAAGAAGAAAATAAAACAAATATTTTTGAATACTCTTATATTGGGATACCTACCCCATCTACACCAATAGGGATAATAGTGAACGCCGTTCATGTTTCAAAACGATCTGTTCAGGAAAGTGAATAAAACACCCATAACATATGTACTACTACCAGCATTCGGAGAAAAAGTAATGGTTACCAATTTATTTATACTACACACAAAAAAAAATATTGTTTGTCTTCAATCGCGAAATTAATTGAACCAATTAATTTTTAATTGAAATAATAGAATCAATCACCAAATTTAATTAATAAATTATGTTTCCAATTAAAAAATAAGTGATAAATTATTTATCATGATTGATTACATTTGGAAATGATTACATTTTGAAATTAAATAAGTCCATACTGGTAGAAAAAAAACTTCTTTATATTAACAAAATGTGTCATTGAGATTGAGCCAATGAAACAAATTTGTTGATATAACGAAATTTTCCATTATTATACTGAATTTTCTGTTAATCAACGAAACGTTTCGTACTATTGTTGCAATAAAAATGTTTCATTATATTAACGAAATAGTTTCGTTGGCTCAATTTTAATGAAATTTTCTTTGTGTGCATGTCCATAGAACTCCAAAAGTGCAATCTGAGGATCGGTTTTTATTGTGGCTATGTAACATATAATTATGAACCGATATGGACCAATTTGTGCATGATGAATTGAAAGCCTATACCGACATCCTCTTCCAAATATCAATCGTATCGGATGAAATTTTCGTCAAAAATGTTCATCAATTTAGTTTAGACATTTTATTTCCATTAAGTTAAATTTCTGTGTGAAATAATAAAATTTACTTGTTTCAGTAAAAAATTCTAAACTGAAAGGAGTTAGGAATAGTTCATCTACTAGAATAAGGCATGGAATTTTACTAATACTAATTTCTTCGCGGGTATAAGAATTTACAATTGAGTAAGAAAATTTTATTCACTGATGACAAAGCACTCATAAAAATGAAATAAAACCGAGTTTCCTCAAATTTAGTAAAATTTCTTATAAAATGATACATCTGACATTCTTTATTATAGAAAACGTGTAATATATATGAATAAGACTTAGCATAGAAAAATATTTTGAATCATTCGTACTAAGAAGTATTCAATCTTTTCAAATTTTAAGAAAACACACTTGTTAGAATACAGGAAATTTTCCTATATTTCTTTTATCTACCTTTAATCGATATCTGTCATCGATGTAATCGATAAGTCCGAAGTGTTTGCGCGTGGGTTGTTTTTTTATACCCTCCACCATAGGATGGGGGGTATATTAACTTTGTCATTCCGTTTGTAACACATCGAAATATTGATCTAAGACCCCATAAAGTATATATATTCTGGGTCGTGGCGAAATTCTGAGTCGATCTGAGCATGTCCGTCCGTCCGTCCGTCTGTTGAAATCACGCTAACTTCCGAACGAAACAAGCTATCGACTTGAAACTTGGCACAGGTAGTTGCTATTGATGTAGGTCAGATGGTATTGCAAATGGGCCATATCGGTCCACTTTTACGTATAGCCCCCATATAAACGGACCCCCAAATTTGGCTTGCGAGGCCTCTAAGAGAAGCAAATTTAATCCGACCCGGCTGAAATTTGGTACATGGTGTTAGAATATGGTCTATAACAATCATGCAAAAATTGGTTCAAATCGGTCCATAATTATATATAGCCCCCATATAAACCGATCCCCCGATTTGGCTTGCGGAGCCTCTAAGAGAAGCCAATTTTATCCGATCCGGCTGAAATTTGGTACATGGTGTTAGTATATGGTCTCTAACAACCATGCAAAAATTGGTCCACATCGGTCCATAATTATATATAGCCCCCATATAAACCGATCCCCCGATTTGGCTTGCAGAGCCTCTAAGAGAAACAAATTTCATCCGATCCGGCTGAAATTTGGTACGTGACGTTAATATATGGCCTCAAACACCCATGCAAAAATTGGTTCCAATAAAGAATTTCATATCTTTAGCACAAAGTTCCGCTAAAGAATTTTCATTTCAATTGCCGATGGCAATATATAGCTTTATTTTTATATAAGTGAATTATTTATTATAAGTGAATGTTTGAAGTCTGATATTTATGAAATAAAACTTTGGTTGATGAATTTAAAATGGACATGTCATAGGACGGATGCCCACCATTTCAACAACCGTTGCACTGAATTTGCATTACTTCTTAAGGTGTGATCCGAATTCAGTGTTTTGAATGTGAATTAAAAAATTCAAATTGATATTTTCCCAAATAAATAATGGGAAATGGGAACGTTTGACCTAAAATATTTTCACAACTTCGCAATTTTTCCAGAATGGAATTAGATTTTTTTCGACATCATTTAAATAATTTTTGTCATTTTATTAATTCTACTTTTTTTATCCTATTTGAAACCAAAAATACCCATTAAGAATATAAAAAACGAGTTATAAAAATTGGATTAAAATAATGAACTTCCTTGTGAGGAAGTGCTTTTAAAGTTATGCCTTTATAACAACTCCCAATTTTTTTGCTGGGGAAAAGTGTGGAACTATTTTTAGTTTCTTTATTATAAATTAGTTGTCTAGTTATGATCAAGTCTGATTTTTATTTAGTTTTATAAAATAAAACAGTAATTGAACCTATAACCATTAATTTTTAGCTAGGGGGGCTATAGCCCCCCTTAGGAAAATTGTCTAGCTACGCTAATGTATATAGGCCCCATATAAACCGATCCCCAGATTTGACCTCCGGAGCATCTTGGAAGAGCAAAATTCTTCCCATTCGGTTGAAATTTGGTACGTGATGTTAGTATATGGTATCCAACAACCATGCAGGAATTGGTTCCTATCAGTCCATAATTATATATAGCTCCCGTATAAACCTATCGCCAGATTTGACCTCCGGTGCCTTTTGGAGAAGCAAAATTCATCCGATCTGGTTGAAATTTGGTACGTGGTGGTAGTATATGATATTTAACAACCATGTCAAAAGTGGTCCCTATCAGTCCATAATCATTTATAGCCCCCATATAAACCGATCCCGAGATTTGGTTTTGGAGCCTCTTGGAGGAGCAAACTTCATCCGAGTGAGTTGAAAATTGTGGATGACAGTCATTCGTAGAAGTTTCTACGCAATCCATGGTGGAGGGTACATAAGATTCGGCCTGGCCGAACTTACGGCCGTATATACTTGTTTTTTTTTTATAATTTTTAATGGATTATAATGCTTGTCGGAAACGTTTGATCTCAAATATTTTCAATAATTCACAATTTTTTCAGATTGGATTTAAAATTTTTTCGAAAAAATTTAAATGATTTGTACCATTTTATGAATTCTTACTCTGTTTTTAACCTATGTGACACAAAAAAAGTTAAAATTACCCATTAAAAGTATGAAAAAAGCCAAGTTATAAAGAATTGAATTAAAAGAACTTCCTGGGTAGTTAAAACATCATTGGGAGTGCATCTTCTGGAAGTGCTTTTAAAGTTGTGCCTTTGGAATAACTTCCAAATTTTTTTGCTGGGTCAATATTCGTAATTATGTTCCATAGTTCTCAACTCACATTTTAATAAGGCTGAGAAAGGATTTTTTTTTACAAATATCAAACATAAACTTTTCTCTGAGTAGTATAAAGAATTGAAATATTAAGTAGCCTCTGGTTAGGGCCAAATGGAATCTACACATTAAACTTCATCTTCATTTTTTGTTGGTTACTGTAGTAAAACTACATGCCTTTAGTTTTCCTTGTTCTCTCATTCAGTTAATAGCTTTAAAAGTTTATTATGGATTTCACGAGACTTTCATCACTTATACTTGCCAAACTTTGATGCTATTAGAATGTGTACTATATACTATTCGAAACAAGAGTTCATCCAACATATATTCCCCGATTCGAACAAACATAAAACAAGCTCTCAAATCTCTGGCATACATGAAAATAGTGTTTAGCTCTTATCTTTTTCAACATGCACAACACATGTCAGCATAAATTATTATATATTTTTTCCTTTCAACTTCTTGCCTTTGCTCCCTTTATGGAAACTGCATCCCCCCCATCGCACCGATGCCTTAAATGGTGGAAGCAACCAACAGCAAACTTGAATATTTCTATTGATGGCACAAGCATGCAACAAAACGCTATCCAAGAACTCATTCATGTGGAAGAGTGCAAAGAAGTGTAACACGGTTTATTTAACTGTAACACCACTGTTCACACTTGAGTTATATGGAACTATAAATAAGATAATTATTTAGTGAGATGCCTTAAATATAGAGAAACAATTTTGCAATTTAAAGTCTAAAGAAGATCTCTATTATAGTGGTATGAAAACAATGAAGCATGCTTAATTAAAACCTTACCAAGAAGGCCTCAAATTAGCAATAACATTTAATTTAACTGTACAATATTTAATTCCTTTCCATTAATTTTATTGCAATTTCATAGGATTTACGTCAAGTCAACCTCATTCCAATTTATTTCATGGAGTCTGTAATGTCTATGATGAGCTCAAGATGTTTTTTTGTTTTTTCAAAACGAATACGAGAAACGTACCTTTTATACATTTATGGCGATTTTCATGTAGCTCCCTTAGGTAGCCAGGGGCATGCCAACAGAGTCTAGCCAGAGAGTCTATGACCAGGCACCATTATTGGGTGAATATTGTACTGCTCGGCCATCTCGTCGAGAGATTTGCGGCAGTCGATGACCGTTTTGGAGTTAAGGAACACAGAGCCCAAGCATTTTATTGCAGATTGACTGTCTGAGTATATATTAATGCCCACATTTTTTGGAACATTACTTCTCAGCCAATTCGCCACCTCTCTTATTGCTAATATTTCAGCCTGAAAGACACTACAGTGATTAGGTATTCTTTTCGCTATTCGAAGTTTCATCTATATAATGTCTATTCCCCGGGGAATAAAAAGCGGAATATAATCCACTACGTTTGGCACATTTGGCATTGTTTTGAGCCCGGAACCGTAACCCTGTCGACCGCAGCGATAGCTCGCACAACCGTACGGCCTTTGTTGCAGCTAACTGCTTGGCCAATATATCTAAAGGCAATATATGCAGCATGACATTAAGAGAATCTGTTCCAGTCTTACTGAATGCACCTGAGATACACAAGCACGCCATTCGCTGAACTTTATCTAAGCTTGTCGGCTTATAGCATTATAGGCCTAACCACTGCTGTGTACACGCAAAAAAATAATTCTTTCCTCCCAAACGAAATTTTAGACAAACAAAGTTAGTTTCTCATTTGCTTTTCGCTGTAAGGAAGTGTATTTGGAAGAAAAGTATATACTTTTTGTGATAAACGTTTATTCTTTTCCAGGATGTAAAAACAATTTCATAAAGACTAGCTCAAAAAAAACATTATTTTCTTGCTAATTGCATTGTCCCTCACATCTTTCTCACATCCACGAGGATTTTTAGTTCTTAACACCTTTTCCTGTAATACCAACAATGTAGAAGAAATTATACGATTTTATAAATTTTTAAAATTTTTTTTACCTTTCGCCTGGACGGAGAATCGAACCGCGGACCATGCACATTGTAAGCCAACACACTAACCACTGAGCTATGTACCTGTTATGGTCATCAATAGATAAATATCCATATAAGTTATATTTATATAGCATAGCTTGCGGCGCCCACGAACCGAATAAACAAAGTTTATTTAACAGAAACAAACATTTAGTTTGGCACCGTGGAGCAGTGGTAGCTACGTCCGACTCTCATGCCAAGGGTCGTGGGTTCGATCCCTGCTTCGGCCAAAGTTTTTTTTTTTGCTTTTGTTTTTTTACATATATTCCAGATATATTCGGAAGATTCCGAAAAAATGTTCAACATTACATTGTACTATATTAAATTTTGAACTGTAAAATGTGTCTTATTAAAGACCTAAAGTCAGAAAAGAACAGTGTTTGATATAAACGAAATGGACTGTGTTGTTATTTCAAAAATAACTTTTTTTATTGAAAAAATAAAAATTTTGTAACAAACGAATTTTTTTGGTTATAAAAGTTTAAAATTTTCGAAGTAATTCAAAAAACTCTAACAAAAGAAAAACGTTTTCGGTACACGTTTTCTAAACGTTTTTTTTCTTTGCGTGTACAGCCAATGCTACACGATGAGGCTCGTTAAAAAATATTTGGAAATCGTTAACAAAACCCTCCGTATAGCTAAGACATTGCTCATTCTGACCCTATAAGGGACAAATTTCATGCCAACCAAACAAAATTTCGCATTTTGGGTAATACGGAACTTGGTGTTTTATCTCTTATAGGCCTCTTATTAATCAAACTTCAATCCTCTTTCCTTCAGAAATGGAAAAGTGATTCTTCATACGAGCGTACGCATCTCATGGTGGTCACGATTGCACTCGAGCCAAAAATAAACCAACATTTGGAGGAAATTTTACCAAAAAAAAACTACCAAACAAAACAAAATATTTTGCAAAATTTTATTTCTATAAGAAATATTGTCAAAATTTCATTTCTATGAAAATTTTGTGAAAATGTTACTCTATTGAAATTTTTGCCAATGTTTTATTCTATAGAAAATTTTGCAAAATTTTATTGCTATAAAAAATTTTGCAAAATTGTATTTCTATCGAAAGTATAGTCAAAATTTTATTTCCATAGAAATTTTTTTCCAAATTTCATTTCGATAGAAAATTTTTTCAAAATTTACTTTCTTTGGATTTTGTGAAGCACCTCTTTGTTGGAACGGAATATTTTACAAAATCTACCAAAACATCAAGAATTTACTACCTAGTAGTAAAAAATCTACTATTTGTGATAGAAATCTACCAACTGTGACAACCATATTGGTGGTTCCAAAATTATGTCATGTACTTGTGACAGCAATTTTGGGTCGAGTTCAGGGAATAGAATGAAGTATTTGGACCGTTGCGCTATTATGTGTAATTCTCGAACTGAGCTTCTAATTGCGTGAATCAAACGGATGGAGTTTCCTTTCAGACTCTTGGGATTTGCGTGTAAAAATGGTCTGGAGTCGCCAATTTGTGGACGAAAATCTTAACGCGTTTGTTTCATACAAATTTTCTCTAAAATTCTCTTTTACTTTTATACCCTCCACCATGTAACACATCGAAGTATTGCTCTAAGACCCCATAAAGTATATAGTATAACATATGCTGGGTCGTGGTAAGATTCTGAGTCGATCTAGTCCGTCCGTCCGTCTGTTGAAATCACGTTAACTTCCGAATGAAACAAGATATCGACTTGAAACTTGGTATAAGTGGTTGTTGTTGATGTAGGTCGGACGGTATTGCTAATGTGCCATATCGGACCACATATAAACTAACGCCCAGATTTGGCTTGCGGAGCATCTTGGAGGAGCAAAATTCATTCGATCCGCTTGAAATTTGGTACGTGGTGTAAGTATATTATCTCTAACAACTTGGTACATGGTGTTGGTATATGGTCTTTCACAACCGTACAAAAATTGGTCTAAATCGGTCCATAATTATAAATAGCCCCCATATAAACCGATCCCCAGATTTGACCTCCGGAGCCTCTTGAAGGAGAAAATTTTATCCGATCCGGTTGAAATTCGGTACGTGGTGTTTATAAATGGTACCTAACAACCATGCAAAAATTAGTACAAATCGGCCCATAATTGTATATAGCCCCCATATAAACCGATCACCCCGATTTGACCTCCGGAGTCTCTTGGAGAAGCAAACTTCATCCGATTCGGTTGAAATTCAGTACGTGGTCTTAGTATGTGGCCTCTAATATCCATGCGAAAATTGGTCCAAAACGGTCCATTATTATATAGCCCCCATATAAACCTATCCCCAGATTTGACCTCCGGAGCTTCTTGAAGGAGAAAATTTTATCCGATCCGGTTGAAATTCGGTACGTGGTGTTTATAAATGGTATCTAACAACCATGCAAAAATTGGTACAAATCGGACCATAATTGTATATAGCCCGCATATAAACCGATCCCCAGATTTGACCTCCGGTGCCTCTCGAAAAATTTCATCCGATTCGGTTGAAATTTGGTACATTGTGCAAGGATATGACCTCTAGCAACCATGCCAAAATTAGTCCATATCGGTCCATAATTATATATAGCCCCCACATAAAGCGAACCCCGTATTTCACTTCTGACTCTCTAATCGGTTTTTTTTGTCTAACATATACCCTGTATGGACTAACTTACAATTTAGAATTAATTCGATTATGGGCGACAGTCTTTAGTAGAAATTTCCATGGTGGAAGGTACATTAGATTCGTCCTGGCCGAACTTAAGGCGGTATATACTTGTTTTGTCATTATTTTTGACAATAGAAATATTGTAAATTCAGTGATTACTATTTTAAATGTTGTTGTCGTTTTCCTTCATACCAACAATGCTATAAACTAGGAAATTCAAGATTATATATCACTTCTGAGCAATATTGCTATTGAATTGAGCAACTATTTGGAAGCTGCTCTAAATCGGGAAATCGCCCACAAAAATCAGCGCTGATTCGCTTGTTAAGTAGGCTGTTGATACTGCCAATCTCCCTTACAATCCTTCTGAAATATTGCTCCATTGTTTGCTGGGTTAAAAATTTCCATAGACCGTAACAAATCTCTTAGCGATATGGCTGTTGAGCAAAATCAGAATCTACAACCTCTTAATTTTACTTAAACTACACTCAAAACAAGTATACTTGGATCCAAAGATTTTGACCTTCCCTTAAGGATTTTGGTATCGATTCCGAGCCAAAGCTGCGGTTTTTTTTTTAATAAAGTCATTTTTAGTGACCTATCCGGCTTTATATCAACGCTTAAAAAAAAGTGAACCCATACTTCACTAAAGCTGTTTTAATTCTATTTTAATTCATGGAATTATTACGTTTTAAGAAAATGTCCATGACTTTAATAATATTTTGCGCAAACTGAAAAAAGCATGCCCGGTTCCAAAGATGTTGTCTTTACTTTAAAAATGTTGTTATTGATTCCGAGCCAAAGAAACGGAGAATACAAGTAAGGATACTTTTAAGACACAATTCTCTTTTAAATTTGAGTTTTGTGTACTTGCTTCTAGGAGGCAAATTTTAATTTTTTGTTTTTTTCATTTTCTTTTCTTCATATGCTATCAAAATCCTTTAAAAACGAGTTAACCACAACTTTATTTTCTACATTAAGACTCGACTTCCAGTAGAAATTATGCTATGTTTCAAGTAGAAAACGTCTATAAAAATAAAGTCTTGAAAAACATGTCCTATATTAGAACTATTTTTTGATTTGAAGTCAAGATGCAAAAAGACAATAAACTTAAAGACATTTTCACTACATTTAAAGAATTTTTCTGAATTTTTGAAGTCATGTTGACCTTAGCACAAAATTTTTTTCTTTCATATTATGATACCCAAAAGCAAAATTTGCATTCGTATTTTAAAGACATGAAATCTTTGAAATTAACTAAAACAGTGGAAACAAGTATATACGGCCGTAAGTTCGGCCAGGCCAATGCTTATGTACCCTCCACCATGGATTGCATAGAAACTTCGACTGAAGACTGTCATCCACAATCGAATTACTTGGGTTGCGGCAACACTTGTCAGTGGCAAGGTATCTTAAAACTTCCTAACACCGTCTTCTAAATTGCAAGGTAGTCCACACGTGGTATATATTAAACTAAAAAAGGTCGATTATAATTATATATTATATAATTAAGTTTGACAAAATTTTCTATAGAAATAAAATTTTGACAAAAGTTTCTATAGAAATAAAATTTTGACAAAATAAAATTTTGAAAATATTTTCTATAGAAGTAAAATTTGGACAAAATTTTCAATAGAATTAAAATTTTGACAACATTCTCTATAGAGAAATAAAATTTTGACAAAATTTTCTATGGAAATAAAATTTTGCCAAAAATTTCTATAGAAGTAAAATTTGACAAAATTTTTATATAGGAATAAAATTTTTGCAAAATTTTCTATAGAAAAAAAATTTTGACAACATTTTCTATAGAAATAAAAATTTGGTAGATTATTTTTGGCTAGAGTGGCAACTATGCTTATGAACCAATATGGACCAATTTTTGTGTCATTGGGGATCGGCTATATATAACTATAACCGATATGGATCAATTTGGACGTGGTTGTTAGCGGTCATATACTAACACCACGTTCCAAATTTCAACCGCATCGGATGAATTTTGCTCCTCTATGTTAAGAGGCTCCGGAGATCAAATCTGGGGAACGGTTTTATAGCAGCCATATATAATTATTGACCGATATGGACCAATTTTTGCATGGTTATTAGAGACCATATAAAACACCACGTACCAAATTTCAACCGAATCGGATGAATTTTGCTCCTCCAAGACGTTCCGGAGGTCAAATCTGGGGATCGATTTATATGGGGGGCCATATATAATTATGGACCGATATGGACCAATTCTGGCGTGTTTATTAAAGAACATATACCAACACAATGTACCAAATTTCAACCGAATCGGATGAATTTTGCTCCTGCAAAAGGCTCCGGAGGTCAAATCGGTTTATATGGGGGCTATATATAATTATGGACCGATATGGACTAATTTTTGCATGGTTGTTAGGTACCATTTATAAACACCACGTACCGAATTTCAACCGGATCGGATAAAATTTTCTCCTTCAAGAGGCTCCGTAGGTCAAATCTGGGGATCGGTTTATATGGACCGATATGGACCAATTTTTGTATGGTTGTTAGAAACAATATACTAATACCATGTACCAATTTTCAGCCGGATGGGATGAAATTTGCTTCTTTTAGAGGATCCGCAAACCAAATGTGGGGACCGGTTTATATGGGGGCTATATATAATTATAGACCGATATGGACCAATTTTTGCACAGTTGTTAAGGAACATATACCAACACCATGTACCAAATTTCCACCGGATCGTATGAATTTTGCTCCTGCAAAAGGCTCCGGAATTCAAATCTGGGGATCGGTTTATATGGTGGCTATATATAATTATTAACCGATATGGACCAATTTTTGCATGGTTGTTAAAGAACATATACCAACATCATGTACCAAATTTCAACCGGATCGGATGAATTTTGCTCCTCTACGAGGCTCCAAAGGTCAAATCTGGGGATCAGTTTATATGGGGGCTATATATAATTATGGACCGATATGGACCAATTTTTGCATAGTTGTTAAAGAACATATACCAACACCATGTACCAAATTTCAACCGGATCGCATAAATTTTGCTCCTCTAAGAGGCTCCGAAGATCAAATCTGGGAATCGGTTTATATGGGGGCTATATATAATTATGGACCGATATGGACCAAATATTGCATGGTTTTTAAAGAATATATGCCAACACTATGTACCAAATTTCAACCGGATCGGATGAATTTTGCTCCTGCAAAAGGCTCCGGAGGTCAAATCTGGGGATCGGTTTGTATGGGGGCTATATATAATTATGGACCGATATGGACCACTTTTTGCATGATTATTAGAGACGATATACTAATACAATGTACCAAATTTCAGCCAGAACGGATGAAATAGGCTACTCTTAGAGGCTCCGCAAGCCAAATCGGGGGGTCCGTTTATATGGGGGCTATACGTAAAAGTGGACCGATATGGCCCATTTGCAATACCATCCGACCTACTTCAATAACAACTACTTGTGCCAAGTTTCAAGTCGATAGCTTGTTTCGTTCGGAAGTTGGCGTGATTTCAACAGACGGACGGACGGACATGCTTAGATCGACTCAGAATTTCACCACAACCCAGAATATATGTACTTTATGGGGTCTTAGAGCAATATTTCGATGTGTTACAAACCCTCCACCATCCTATGGTGGAGGGTATAAAAATTATACACAAATGAAGCATAAAGATTTATTAAATTCATGTCTCCCACAAAATAGTAGAATTTCTTGTAATAAGTGAAAAATAATAATTTTGTCTAATAAGTTTTCTTGAATGTGTCGAAAATGATTTACTTATTACTTAAAATTTTCTAAAATTAATTTAGTTTTTTTTTCTAATATTCACTAAAAATCCAGTTTAAAAATCCAAATTATAACAGATACTTCATGATCGAAAATGTTTAAAAATCCAAATTATAACAGATACTTCATAATCGAAAATGTTTTCTTAATTCCAGAATAACTTTAAACTAAAGATACTAAATTCTCAGTCACAAGTCTCAGTCTATATTTGAAGCTTTTTTATCTAAATCTAATGATTTAAACATGTGTCTCTTTACTAAATAGAAAAATTGCCTTAGCGGCGGGACTCATGTTTCTAAACTTTGTGTCCTAAGTTTAAATACATTTTTTTGAAGCAAATGTTCAAACATTATTTTAATTAAAATTTCATTAGTTTAAAGAAATTTGTCCTTAATATTTTGTAAATTGTGCATCCTAATATTGAAGTTGCGTAATCTGTAATATCATCTGTAATATTTTATTCAGTGTACAATTAATGGGCATTATTGGTCTGCGAATATCAACAATCGGAATTGAATCTACCTAATCCTTACATATATCTCACTTTAATTAACTCATCGAGTCCATTACAACGATTTACTGGTCTTAATTCTGGTTTTTCATTCGCAATGCCCTCTTATTTACATAACGATATAAATTCATATAAAATTTACGTAATATCACAACTAGTCTCGTATGATTTATGTTCAGGCCGTCGTGATTTATGATCTAAATGGTTAGTAATAAATTTACAACAATATGCGATTGCCACCACCACAAAGTAAGTAATGAATAGATGATGAGCCATGTGTGTGTATGTTAATGTGTGCGCGATAGTTCAGTAAATCAATTAATTTATTGACATCAATCGGATGAATGAAATTATCACCATCATCATCATCATCGTAATCATAAGTCAGTTAGCGCCAGTAATTAAATAACAGACGATAGACCAAAATAGTCCATTTGCTATAGTGTCAATTGGTCTTTTATTAAGTTAATGTACAGAATATTGCTTGCGTCTCTATTGAAAGTAAGAAACAAAGCAAATTGAGACAATGTTATAGATAATTGATACATGGCTTTAATAGATGAAATTAATTCATATTTATTAACTTGCGATTTCAAGGACCATTAATACAAAATAATTCTCCCAATCCTCCCAAACGAAATTTTGGAAAAACAACCAGCCAGCAAAACAATGAGGAAGCTCTTCTCTTAATGCTCTTATTTTTAATGTACATCCAAAAAATTTCTTCTAGAGATTTTCACTTCACAAGGTGATATATAAAAATCCTTTGTTTTTAATATTTTAAAATTTTGCTGTGTATAAATCACAGTAAGGACAAATACAATAAATTACGGAAAAAAATTTTTTTTTGAAAACTGTATCACCGATCAGTTTGCGATAAAAAATTTGCTAGCTTCTCCATTTCTATGGGTTTTGGCTGTAAGGCAGTACGCTTGGAATAAAATTATAAACGCAATGGCTTGAACTTTTCAAAGGATTTCAAAACATATACTACAAACGAACAACGTTTGCGAGATCCGCTTTCCAACCATCTCTTTGTACTTGTACTTACTAGATAATTTATAGCAGACACTATCAAAAATTACCTGAAAAGAAAAGAAAATAGGTGTTAGTAACACTTTAATGTACAAAAGGAAATTATCCCAAACGAAATTTTAGACCAACGATTTTTTTTTGGGTTAACATGCTTCTTTGGAGATTTTTTGTTTTTTTTTACATCTTTTATAGGATGCAAAAACAGATTTTTTTGTTTGGCTAATTCTATCTGTCCACTATCTTTCTCCCACATGATTTATTTATCCCCCGTCATTCTCTTTTCTGTAATACAAAGAATACAGGTACAAATATTAGATTTTATTAGTAACACCAGTTTACAAAAAAACAAGTAAGGAAAGTCTAAAGTCGGGCGGTGCCGACTATATTATACCCTGCACCACTTTGTAGATCTAAATTTTCGATACCATATCACATCCGTCAAATGTGTTGGGGGGCTATATATAAAGGTTTGTTCCAAATACATACATTTAAATATCACTCGATCTGGACAGAATTTGATAGACTTCTGCAAAATCTATAGACTCAAAATTTAAGTCGGCTAATGCACTAGGGTGGAACACAATGTTAGTAAAAAATATGGGAAACGTTTAAATCTGAAGCAATTTTAAGGAAACTTCGAAAAAGTTTATTTATGATTTATCGCTCGATATATATATGTATTAGAAGTTTAAGAAAATTAGAGTAATTTTTACAACTTTTCGACTAAGCAGTGGCAATTTTACAAGGAAAATGTTGGTATTTTGACCATTTTTGTCAAAATCAGAAAAACATATATATGGGAGCTATATCTAAATCTGAACCGATATCAATCAAATTTGGCACACATGACTATATTACTAATTCTACTTCTAGTGCAAAATTTCAACCAAATTGGGCCAAATCTGAGGCCATATAAGTCCATATCGGGCGAAAGATATATATGGGAGCTATATCTCAATCTGAACCGATTTCAATCAAATTTTGCACACTTGACTATACGACTAAGTGTTACGTTTGTACATTTCAAGCAAATCGGTATAAAACTATGGCTGCTGGGTCCATATTAGTGCATATCGGGCGAAAGCTATATATGGGAGCTATATCTAAATCTGAACCGATTTCAACCAAATTTGGCAGGCATAGCAACAATGCTAACTCTACTACCTGTGCAAAATTTTAACTAAATCGGAGTTAAAAATTGGCCTCTGTGGTCATATGAGTGTAAATCGGGCGAAAGCTATATATGGGAGATATATCTAAATCTGAACCGATTTCAACCAAATTTGGCACGCATAGCTACAATGCTAATTCTACTCCCTGTGCAAAATTGCAACTAAATCGGAGCAAAAAATTGGCCTCTGTGGTCAAATGGGTGTAAATCGGGCGAAAGCTATATATGGGAGATATATCTAAATCTGAACCGATTTCAACCAAATTTGGCACGCATAGCTACAATGCTAATTCTACCCCCTGTGCAAAATTTCAACCAAATTGGGGTAAAACTCTGGCTTCTGGGACCGTATTAGTCCATATCGGGCGAAAGATATATATGGGAGCTATATCTAAATCTGAACCGATTTCAATAAAATTTGGCACACTTGACTATAGTATTAATTGTTCTTCTTGTGCAAAATTTTAAGCAAATTAGGGTAAAACTCTGGCTTCTGGGGCCATATAAGTCCATATCGGGCGAAAGATATATATGGGAGCTATATCTAAATCTGAACCGATTTCTTCCAAAATCAATAGGGATCTATTCTGAGCCAAAACACATACTTGTGCAAAATTTGAAGTCGATTGGACTAAAACTGCGACCTAGACTTTGATTACAAAAATGTGTTCACGGACAGACGGACATCGCTATATCGACTCAAGAGCCCACCCTGAGCATTATTGCCAAAGACACCATGTGTCTATCTCGTCTCCTTCTGGGTGTTGCAAACATATGCACTAACTTATAATATCCTGTTCCACAGTGTGGAGCAGGGTATAAAAATCATATACACTTGATGAGAGGCAACTTTATGTATTTTGATCTGCAGAATTCGAAAAAAAATTATGGAACATTTTTTGAGATATCCCGTTATTTTTAGTTTTTCACTAAACAAATTATATCTCGAGTTAGAAATGTCCCAGCAAAAATGGAGCACTCTTTCAACAGGATTGTAAGGGAGAGAGGCAGTACCAACTGATTACAAAACAACCGAATCAACGCTGATTTTTGTGGGCTATGTCCGATGCACGCAAAGAAAAAAAAACGTTTGGAAAACGTGTACCGAAAACGTTTTTCTTTTGTTAGAGTTTTTTGAATTGCTTCGAAAATTTTAAACTTTTATCACCAAAAAAATTCGTTTGTTACAAAATTTTTATTTTTTCAATAAAAAAAGTTATTTTTGAAATAACAACACAGTCCATTTCGTTTATATCAAACACTGTTCTTTTCTGACTTTAGGTCTTTAATAAGACACATTTTACAGTTCAAAATTTAATATAGTACAATGTAATGTTGAACATTTTTTCGGAATATTCCGAATATATCTGGAATATATGTAAAAAAAAAAAACAAAAGAAAAAAAACTTTGGCCGAAGCAGGGATCGAACCCACGACCCTTGGCATGAGAGTCGGACGTAGCTACCACTGCTCCACGGTGCCAAACTAAATGTTTGTTTCTGTTAAATAAACTTTGTTTATTCGGTTCGTGGGCGCCGCAAGCTATGCTATATAAATATAACTTATATGGATATTTATCTATTGATGACCATAACAGGTACATAGCTCAGTGGTTAGTGTGTTGGCTTACAATGTGCATGGTCCGCGGTTCGATTCTCCGTCCAGGCGAAAGGTAAAAAAAATTTTAAAAATTTATAAAATCGTATAATTTCTTCTACATTGTTGGTATTACAGGAAAAGGTGTTAAGAACTAAAAATCCTCGTGGATGTGAGAAAGATGTGAGGGACAATGCAATTAGCAAGAAAATAATGTTTTTTTTGAGCTAGTCTTTATGAAATTGTTCTTACATGCTGGAAAAGAATAAACGTTTATCAAAAAAAGTATATACTTTTCTTCCAAATACACTTCCTTACAGCGAAAAGCAAATGAGAAACGAACTTTGTTTGTCTAAAATTTCGTTTGGGAGGAAAGAATTATTTTTTTGCGTGTGTACAGCAGCTTCTACATAGCGCTGATATAATTGCTCATTTTAATAGGAATATTGCACAGAAGTGATATATAATCCTGAGATAGCATTGTTGGCGTGAAGGAAAACAGCACTACACTGAAAGAAGAGTTTTCGTTTCTGAGAAACGAAATTTTAGACAAGCAAAGTTTTCATTTGATGCTAACAAATTTTCTTTAAAAGCAAATAAAAAAATTTTGAGACAATCGTTGTCTCGCTTATCATAAATTCGGGTTTATTTGATGTAAAAGAAAATACTCTACAAGAAGGTGGAATTTCGTTTGTCTAAAATTTCGTTCCGCAGGAAAGTATTTTTTCTTTGGGTATACCTTTCATGCATCTATACTGCATGAATTGGTTGCAATAACGTAAACGAATGATCATAAACTAGTTTGATTACTCGTTTACGTTATTGCCACCGATTCATGCAGTGTGGATGCACTGCCTACTTTATTGTACAGCCAAAAGCGTAACTAACTCTTACAGCTGAAGTATTTTTTACTGGGGTCCGATTATATCGTATTATATCGTATGTGATAAGTTAAGTGGTTCAAAAATATCGATGCGAAAAGGCCAAATTTTCAAAAAAAAAATCGTTTTTTACAATGGACCTTTTTCGCCAGAAAAGTATAAATCATTCCAACAACGATGTAATCGAACATTTCTAACTCCAGATATAATTTGTTTAGTGAAAAAAGACCGAAAAACTAAAAATAACGGGATATCTCAAAAACTGTTCCATAAAAAAACAAGTAAGGAAAGTCTAAAGTCGGACGGGGCCGACTATATTATACCCTGCACCACTTTGTAGATCTAAATTTTCGATACCATATCACATCCGTCAAATGTGTTGGGGGCTATATATAAAGGTTTGTACCAAATACATACATTAAAATATCACTCGATCTGGAAGAATTTGATAGACTTATACAAAATCTATAGACTCAAAATTTAAGTCGGCTAATGCACTAGGGTGGAACACAATGTTAGTAAAAAATATGGGAAACATTTAAATCTGAATCAATTTTAAGGAAACTTTGCAAAAGTTTATTTATGATTTATCGCTAATTCTACTCTCTGTGCAAAATTTCAACTAAATCGGAGTTAAAAATTGGCCTCTGTGGTCATATGAGTGTAAATCGGGCGAAAGCTATATATGGGAGATATATCTAAATCTGAACCGATTTCAACCAAATTTGGCACGCATAGTTACTCCCTGTGCATATGAGTGTAAATCGGGCGAAAGCTATATATGGAAGATATATCCAAATCTGAACCGATTTCAACCAACCATAGTTTCAATGCTAATTCTACTCCCTGTGCAAAATTTCAACTAAATCGGAGTTAAAAATTGGCCTCTGTGGTCATATGAGTGTAAATCGGGCGAAAGCTATATATGGGAGATATATCCAAATCTGAACCGATTTCAACCAAATTTGGCACGCATAGTTACACTGCTAATTCTACTCCCTGTGCAAAATTTCGGACGGACAGACAGACAGACGGACATCGCTAAATCGACTCAGAATTTAATTCTAAGCCGATCCGTATACTAAAAGGTTGGTCTATGATTACTCCTTCTTAGCGTTACATACAAATGCACAAACTTATTATACCCTGTACCACAGTAGTGGTGAAGGGTATAAAAAAATATTTTTTTTTCGAATTCAGCAGATCAAAATACATAAGAAAAGTTGCCTCTCATCAATTGTACATGAAATTTTTTCGAATTTTTTTCGAATTCAGCAGATCAAAATACATAAGAAAAGTCGACTCTCGTCAAGTGTACATTTTCAGTGCAAACTAGTGTAATTTTTGTGTCATCCACAGTAGGATGGAGGTTATACCAACTTTGTCATACCGTTTGTAGGTTAAGGTTAGGTTAAAGTGGCAGCCCGATTAATAGCCTCCTTCTGATATCCGAATAAAAGCAATGGCGAACGAACGGTAGTCACTCACTTTCGTCTAGATTTGGGTTTCACTAACTTTCTTTCGTTCGCTCGCATGCGAATGACAACTCCAGAGTCGCACAATACACAAATGGGAAGAACTTATGCTCCACCGATGATTTCAGGCATTGACACCTACACACAAAAAATAATCACCGAAATTTTTTCAATTGAACACTTAATTGAATTTGGAAATGGATTCAATTTATATGTTAATTGATTCAGTTAATTATTTAATCAAATCCGAATATAAACCAATTACAAAATGATTGATATTTGTTACGTTTCCAATTAAAATATTAATTGATTCAATCAATTTGTTAATCAATTCGGAAATAATGTTCGATTACAAACGTAATTGAAAAAATTTTCCGTTTCCAATTACACATGTGATTGACCCAATCACCTTTGTGATTGAAATTGAATAATTTTGAGCCATGGAAAGAGCGAAAAGATAACAAGAGAATGGGTATTTATTCAACAACGTATGATGGAGAGATCATCCTGTGGAAGCAACTCGTAACGAACGGTTACGAGATTAGAAATTACACTTAATCGAATACAATTTATTATTTAATCTCTCACAACATAACGCTTAGTCCAATTTGATTTATATTATTAACGCATATAGAATATAAAATTGAAAATTAATTGTAGTTTAGAATTTATTGGAAATTACATTAAAAAATTGGCTTAATGACTGATGGTATTCGTAGATGATGCCTTGACCCGGAGGCTTCTACTATTTTCTATGCCAGAAAGAAGAAGCAAGATACTGGGTTCCATTTTCTTTCAGGATACTACTGATGTACGGGACTGTAATCTGAAGGATATAATTGCTTTCATCAAGTATTCTGGATGGAAGACCTAGAAAACTCTTTTGGAAAAGTGAATATGATGAGATCAATCCTGACGGAGGAAGACTGATTGATGAAGTGTAGAGAAAACAACTAAGAGGAATCACAATGGGCCAATATGGTCTAAGTGGAAATCAATTAATTTTCTACGGATTAGTGTCATCCTCTATACCTATCCTAACCTATACTTTTCTTTCAAACAAATCCTCTTTTGAACCTTCTTCCTAAAGAATATTCTAGTAAAATATGCCTTTCAGTGTGTCTTAACTGAGCAAAATCCAAAAAATGTCTAGGATTTAATTGAAGAAACCTCTACCAATTAGACTACATTCGCGATGGGGTTGTGTTGACCTTTTCATTTCCACTGGTTTCCTGGTGGTGGATGGAGTGGTCTATAAATTAATATTCATCTCCATCACTTTAATAAAGAAAACAAGTAAGGAAAATCTAAAGTGGGGCGGGGCCGACTATATTATACCCTTCACCACTATGTACATGAATATTTTTGATACCATCTTAACACCTTAAAATTTGTTGGGAACTATATAAAGGTTTATATTCCCATATACAAATATATAAATATGGACCGATTTGGACAAAATTTTTTTTAACTTTCACAAAATGTATAGACTAAAAATTTAAATTGGTTGATGACCGGGACGGACCACAATGATAGTAAAAAAATATATTGGAAATATTTAAATTGCATAATAGTTCGCAAATCTGTATTTATGATTTATAGGTCGATATATGGTTAGGTTAGGTGGCAGCCCGACGTATCAGGCTCACTTAGACTATTCATTCCATTGTGATACCACATTGGTGAACTTCTCTCTTATCACTGAGTGCTGCCCGGTTCCATGTTACGCTCAATGACAAGGGACCTCCTTTTTATAGCCGAGTCCGAACGGCGTTCCACATTGCAGTGAAACCACTTAAAGAGGTTTTGAAACCCTCAGAAATGTCATCAACATTACTGAGGTGGGATAATCCACCGCTGAACCCACGACCTTGTGTATGCAAGGCGGGCATGCTAACCATTGCACCACGGTGGCTCCCTGTCGATATATACTAGGTCGATATATACTAATTAGAGTATAGGTAAATTTGAATCATTTTTTTGAGTTTTCGACTTAACAGTGACGATTTTACAAGGAACATGTGGGTATTTTGGCCATATTTGCTAAAATCGGAAGAACATATATATGGGGGCTTTGTCTAATTCTGAGCCAACTTTGATAAAATTTGACAAAAATTGCTAAAATTTTAATTGCACTCTCACTGCAAGACTTCAAAATTTTCGAAATGAAACTTTGGCCTCCGTGGTCATATGAATCTAAATCGGGCGAAAGAAGTTATATCTACATCTGAACCAATTTTAACCAAATTTGGCATGAGTTGTATGTTAAGAATGTTAGTCCTACTCTCTCTGCAAAACTTTAAGTAAATCGGCGTGAGATTTTGTCCTCTGGGGCCATATAATTTCGTATCGGACGAAAGATATATATGGCAGCTATATCTAAATCTGAACCAATTTCAACTAAATGTGGCAAAAACTTTTGATCTACGGTGTCCATATCAGTTAATCGGACGACATATATATGTGGGAGCTATATCTAAATCTGTACCCATTTCAACCCAATTCGGTCTGCATATTTATAATGTTAGTTCTACTCCTTGTGCAAAAATTAAAGTAACTCGGGGTAAAACTTTGGCCTCTGGGTCCATAGGAGTTTAAATCGGGCGAAAGCTGTATATGGGAGCTATATCTAAATCTGAACCGATTTCAACCAAATTCGGTACGCATATTTATAATCTCAATTCTACTCCCTGTGCAAAATTTCAAATAACTTAAAGTAAACCTTTGGCCTCTGGGTCCATAGGAGTTTAAATCGGGCGAAAGCTGTATATGGGAGCTATATCTAAATCTGAACCGATTTCAACCAATGTCGGTACGCATATTTATAATGTTAGGGAGTCACCGTGGTGCAATGGTTAGCGTGCCCGCCTTGCATACACAAGGTCGTGGGTTCGATTCCTGCTTCGACCGAACAACAAAAAGTTTTTCAGCGGTGGATTATCCCACCTCAGTAATGCTGGTGACATTTCTGAGGGTTTCAAACCTTCTCTAAGTGGTTTCACTGCAATGTGGAACGCCGTTCGGACTCGGCTATAAAAAGGAGGTCCCTTGTCATTGAGCTTAACATGGAATCGGGCAGCACTCAGTGATAAGAGAGAAGTTCACCAATGTGGTATCACAATGGACTGAATAGGCTAAGTGAGCCTGATACATCGGGCTGCCACCTAACCTAACCTTTATAATGTTAATTCTACTCCCTGTGCAAAATTTCACATCAATCGGAACAAAAAAGATTGGCCTCTGAGGCCATAAATGTGTAAATCGGGCGAAAGCTGTATATGAGAGCTATATCTGAATCTGAACCAATTTGACTGATATTTTGCAAAATTTACGAGATTCACAAAATATTCGATTATACTAAATTGGAAGAAGATCGGTTGATAAATACGTCATTTATGACCAGATCGGTTATAAATATATATGACTGCTCTATTTAAATCTGAACCGATTTTTTCCAAAATCAATAGGGATCGTCTTTGAGCCAAAAAATGGACCTTATGTCAAATTTATGGACGATCGGACTTAAACTGCGTGCTGGACTTTTGCACACAAAAATACATCAACAGACGGACATCGCTAAATCGACTTAGAATTTAATTGTAAGATGACCGGTATACTAAAAGATGGGTCTTAGACTTTTCCTTCTCGGCGTTACATACAAATGCCCAAACTTATTATACCATGTACCACAGTAGCGGTGAAGTGTATAAAAAGACCAAATGAAAATCACAGTACTTCTTCTGAGTAATTAATTCATTCGAGGGACTATACTAACAGCCGTAAACCATTTCTTGGACCCATTAATCAAAACTAGTTATTTAAAGTTTCCAAGCAAATGGTCGAGCATAGGTCCTGGAGCTATAAAACCCATTATGCGTTTCATTACAAATAGCAGAACCCTGCTCTTAAGACCATCTGATATATGGTAATTTTTTAGAGCAGAAATTCAAAGGAAACCAGGAAAAGGCTTATGGTGATTGAGAAAGACGGCCAAAGGAGAAACCAAAAGCACATCTACACATCAACGCTTCAAAACAAGGAGTGTGAATGAAAGAAAAGGGAAACCAAGGAATGTTTTCAAATGTAATTAATGAAAAAAAAATCTACTTTTTTAGTCCTTTTCGCTTGAAAACCCCTTAACCGATGGAAAGGAAAAAATTCTAAAAATTACAAAACAAAGGGAAAATGAAACAATAATACCAGAACAGCAACTGGAAATTGCTTTATAAAGATGGTGAAATGAAGAGCATACAAAACAAAAAACACTACCAAAAGAGCCATCATAAATGTTGCGATGGTAATCACAATATTTTTCTAAAAAAAAAAGTGAAAGTGAATTCACTGTTTTTTTCTTTCATTTCTTTTGGGCCATTTTACTTGGTATTTTTTAAACCAAAAACCAAAGGGAGGGAGGGAGCAACTTTCTGCCGAGCTTGTGGTTTAATCTTCATTTTTGAAGATCTTTAGTGTCTGTATAAGATAGCCTGTGTTTATTGCAAATGTATATTTAAACTTTTGTTTTACTGCTTAGAAATTCCATCAAATAGCCACAAATGAGAAAAGAAAAACAAACAACAATAATTAAAATAATTATTACATCTTTAGAAATGGATCGTAGAGTCACAGTGGTAAGACACCAACTGATTTCCCAAACAAATAAAAAAAACAACAACAAATCGGGTGCGCCAAAAGTAACATTTTGTCAACTTTTACAAAATTTCGATAATGCACTCAACTTGATCTTCGTATGGTGCTAAATACGAAGATCAAGTTGAGTGCATTTGTGATAAAATTTACAAATTTTAAGAAATTCTGAACTATTTTCTGGGAAAAAATCGATCGGGGATCCCGGGATGCACTTTAACAGAAATGTTTGGGGACTTGTCCAAAAGGACTGCATCGGAAGTGGAAAAAACATTATGGGGGATTCCGGGATGCTCGTTAAAAAATGTTTGTGGAACAACTTCCAATTTTTTTGCTGGGTAGTGTGCAAGGGTATTTGACAACTTTTTTAGCTACGTTCCCGAAAGTGTTGAAATTGTTGGTCCGTTTTAAGTTCAAAGCACTGTATCAAATTTTTACAAAATTAGGGGTTAATTTGCTACAAAGTGTTATTTAAGCTAAGCAGCAGTTGAATTTCCTTAAGCATTTTAGTATAAATATAACTTACACGATTTCGTGAAGATAAAAGAAGGCGGTGAAAATTAAATATCTTGTATTTCAAAACCAAATTTACATATTGGTAGAAATGAAGAATCCGCAAGAGATGTTTTACAACTGTGATAACTAACATATACTTTGATTTGTGAAGTGTTAATAATAACGAATTAATCAAATCGATTAATTTTGAATAAAATTATTAAATCACAGCGAAGATATTCTTGCGAACGAAAATAGAATAGAAGGGCCGGCCGATAACGGATATTCAGGGTACCCAGTGTTGCCATTTGACTTGTATGTGAAAACTTTTGATGCCCATCATTTAAGAATTTTACAATGCTTTCAGCTGATGAAGTTAACATACTATTTCTTAATTTATTTTTAATTGTGTTGAACATTGAAAATACCCATTTCACAGAAGCATTTGAAAAGTAATGCTGCTATATATAATTATATATAATTATAGACTATATATAATTATAGACTATATATAATTATAGACTATATATAATTATAGACCGATGTGGACCAATTTTTACACGGTTGTTAGAGACCATATTCCAACACCATGTACCAAATTTCAGCCGGATCGGATGAAATTTGCTTCTCGTAGAGGCTCGGCAAGCCAAATCGGGGGATCGGTTTATATAGGGGCTATATATAATTATGGACCAATGTGGACCAATTTTTGCATGGTTTTTAGAGACCATAAACTAACACCATGTACCAAAGTTCAGCCGGATCGGATGAAATTTGCTTCTCTTAGAGGATCGGCAAGCCAAATTTGGGGGTCCGTTTATATGGGGGCTATACGTAAAAGTGGACCGATATGACCCATTTGCAATACCATCCGACCTATATCAATAACAACTACTTGTGCCAAGTTTCAAGTCGATAGCTTGTTTCGTTCGGAAGTTAGCGTGATTTCAACAGACGGACGGACGGACGGACGGACATGCTCAGATCGACTCAGAATTTCACCACGACCCAGAATATAAATACTTTATGGAGTCGTATGCGCTTTACAGACTGTCAGTTATTCCGGACGACAGTGCTCGTGTCGAACATATCCCATATATTGTGCACATTATGCATGTTTATGGGATCGATAACACATTTACCGATTATTTAGTCATCGCCGACATGTCGTATCGATCCGACACACTGTAAGATTCTTTACAAACACCGACATTCCGTCCGGAATAACTGATAGTCTGTAAAGCTCATTAGAGCAATATTTCGATGTGTTACAAACGGAATGACAAAGTTAATATACCCCCATCCTACGGTGGAGGGTATAAAAATTAATTATGTACTCATTTCTGCACGTCACTGTATTTGGAAATGTGTATTCTTTGGAAAATATCTGCGGGATGTTTGAAAATCTTTATGCAGCAATGCCATCAAACAAACAATGTGGTAGTGTTGCAATATTTTAGCCATCTTTGTTGCTAGATTTTTTCTCCTTTTTAACAACAACAACAACAAAATCCTCCTAAATACTTATTTGAGCCACGGAATGTTTGCTTAATCAAAGCAATAGAGGAGGAGGAAGACAAGATTGAGATTTGCATACAGGCATGTATTTGCATAAATCTGGTTACTAAAGGCTCTTGGAAAAACATTGTGCAACTCGATGTGGTTTTAACCAAACTGGGTAGATGTTGGTGGGTAAAGAAGCGGTTTTGTAACCACGTGTACGAAATGGAAAATATTATGAGAATAGAAAAAGTAGTGAAAAAGTCAAATTTAAAAAATTGGAAAATTCACTGATGTGAAAATTTTCGTACTGTCTTAACATAATTTTCTCCCACTGTGTTCTCATCACCTTTGTGGTTAAATAGTATTTTTGACACTTGTGTTTTCATTTCAATGTCTTTTAGTGTTCATTTCAAAATTTCTTTTATGTAGAGAAACACGAAGATGGTAATCATATTTAGCATCATTTAAATCGGAACGTTTTTATTGTTTTTCTGTCCAACAAAAACAAAGTCATTTGTGTTTCTTTTGTTTTGCTAAATGATGACCGGCATCTTGGTTTTTTGTACCATCTTAAATGTACGTGCACGTTTTTATACCCTCCACCATAGGATGGGGGGTATATTAACTTTGTCATTCCGTTTGTAACACATCGAAATATTGCTCTAAGACCCCATAAAGTAAATATATTCTGGGTCGTGGTGAAATTCTGAGTCGATCTGAGCATGTCCGTCCGTCCGTCCGTCCGTCCGTCTGTTGAAATCACGCTAACTTCCGAACGAAACAAGCTATCGACTTGAAACTTGGCACAAGTAGTTGTTATTGATGTAGGTCGGATGGTATTGCAAATGGGCCATATCGGTCCACTTTTACGTATAGCCCCCATATAAACGGACCCCCAAATTTGGCTTGCGAGGCCTCTAAGAGAAGCAAATTTCATCCGATCCGGCTGAAATTTGGTACATGGTGTAAGTATATGGTCTCTAACAACCATGCAAAAATTGGTCCACATCGGTCAATCATTATATATAGCCCCCATATAAACGAATCCTCCGATTTGGCTTGCGAGGCCTCTAAGAGAAGCAAGTTTCATCCGATCCGGCTGAAATTTGGTACATCGTGTTAGTATATTGTCTTTAACAACCATGCAAAAATTGGTCCACATCGGTCAATAATTATATATAGCCCCCCATATAAACCGGTCCCCCGATTTGGCTTGCGAGACCTCTAAGAGAAGCAAATTTGATCCGATCCGGCTGAAATTTGGTACATGGTATTTATATATGGTCTCTAACAACCATGCAAAAATTGGTCTACATCGGTTCATAATTATATATAGCCCCCATATAAATCGATCCCCCGATTTGGCTTGCGAGGCCTCTAAGAGAAGCAAATTTCATCCGATCCGGCTGAAATTTGGTACATGGTGTTGGTATATGTTCTCTAATGACCATTGGTCCACATCGACCCATAATTATATATAGCCCCCATATAAGCCGATCCCCAGATTTGACCTCCGGAGCCTCTTAGAGGAGCAAAATTCATCCGATCCGGTTGAAATTTGGTACGTGGTGTTAGTATATGGTCTCTAACAACCATGCAAGAATTGGTCCATATCGGTCCATAATTATATATAGCCCCCATATAAATCGATCCCCAGATTTGTCCTCCGGAGCCTCTTGGAGGAGCAAAATTCATCCGATCCGGTTGAAATTTGTAACATGGTGTTAGAATGTGGTCTCTAACAAACACGCAAGAATTGGTCCATATCGGTCCATAATTATATATAGTCCCCATATAAACCGTTCCCCAGATTTGATCTCCGGACCCTCTTGGAGGAGCAAAACTCATCCGATCCGGTTGAAATTTGCAACGTGGTGTTAGTATAAGGCCGCTAATAACCATGCCAAAATTGGTCCATATGGGTCTATAGTTATATATAGCCGATCCCCAATCACACAAAAATTGGTTCATATCGGTTCATAATCATGGTTGCCACTCGAGCCAAAAAAAAAAATCTACCAAAATTTTATTTTTATAGAAAACATTGTCAAAATGTTATTTCTATAGAAAACATTGTCAAAATGTTATTTCTATAGAAAATTTTGTCAAAATTTTATTTCTATAGAAAATTTTGTCAAAATGTTATTTCTATAGAAAATTTTGACAAAATGTTATTTCTATAGAAAATTTTGACAAAATTTTATTCCTATAGAAATTTTTTCCAAATTTTATTTCTATAGAAAATTTTGTCAAAATTTTACTTCTATAGAAATTTTAAACCTTATTATATACGTATTTAATCGGCCTTTTTATACCCTCCATCATAGGATGGGGGTATATTAACTTTGTCATTCCGTTTGTAACACATCGAAATATTGCTCTAAGACCCCATAAAGTATATATATTCTGGGTCGTGGTGAAATTCTGAGTCGATCTAAGCATGTCCGTCCGTCCGTCCGTCCGTCCGTCCGTCCGTCCGTCCGTCTGTTGAAATCACGCTAACTTCCGAACGAAACAAGTTATCGACTTGAAACTTGGCACAAGTAGTTGTTATTGATGTAGGTCGGATGGTATTGAAAATGGGCCATATCGGTCCACTTTTACGTATAGCCCCCATATAAAGGGACCCTCAGAATTGGCTTGTGGAGCCTCTAACAGAAGCATATTTCATCCGATCCGGCTGAAATTTGGTATATGGTGTTGGTATATGGTCTCTAACAACCATGCAAAAATTGGTCCACATCGGTCCATAATTATATATAGCCCCCATATAAACCGATCCCCAGATTTGGCTTGCGGAGCCTAAAAGAGAAGCAAATTTCATCCGATCCGGCTGAAATTTGGTACATGGTGTTGGTATATGGTCTCTAACAACCATGCAAAAATTGGTCCACATCGGTCCATAATTATATATAGCCCCCATATAAACCGGTCCCCAGATTTGGCTTGCGGAGCCTCAAAGAGAAGCAAATTTCTTCCGATCCGGCTGAAATTTGGTACATGATGTTGGTATATGGTCTCTAACAACCATGCAAAAATTGGTCCATATCGGTCCTTAATTATATATAGCCCCCATATAAACCGATCCCCAGATTTGGCTTGTGGAGCATCAAAGAGAAGCATATTTCATCCGATCCGGCTGAAATTTGGTACAATGGTGTTGGTATATGGTCTCTAACAACCATGCAAAAATTGTTTCACATCGGTCCATAATTATATATAGCCCCCATATAAACCGATCCCCAGATTTGGCTTGCGGAGCCTCAAAGAGAAGCAAATTTCATCCGATCCGGCTGAAATTTGGTACATGATGTTGGTATATGGTCTCTAACAACCATGCAAAAATTGGTCCACATCGGTCCATAATTATATATAGACCCCATATAAACCGTTTTCCAGATTTGGCTTGCGAAGCCTTAAAGAAAAGCAAATTGCATCCGATCCGGCTGAAATTTGGTACATGGTATTGGTATATGGTCTCTAACAACCGTGCAAAAATTGGTCCACATCGGTCCATAATTATATATAGCGCCCATATAAACCGATCCCCATATTTGGGTTGCGGAGCCTCAAAGAGAAGCAAATTTCATCCGATCCGCCTGAAATTTGGTACATGGTATTGGTATATGGTCTCTAACAACCATGCAAAAATTGGTCCACATCGGTTCATAATTATATATAGCCCCCATATAAACCGATCCCCAGATTTGGCTTGCGAAGTCTCCAAGAGAAGCAAATTTTATCCAATCCGGTTGTAATTTGGAACATGGTGTTAGTATATGATTTTTAACAACCGTGCCAGAATTGGTCCATATCGGTCCATAATTGTATATAGCCCCCATATAAAACGTTCTCCAGATTTGACCTCCGGAGCCTCTTGGAGGAGCAAAATTCATCCGATCCGGTTCAAATTAGGAACGTGGTGTTAGTAAAGGGTGATTCTTTTGAGGTTAGGATTTTCATGCATTAGTATTTGACAGATCACGTGGGATTTCAGACATGGTGTCAAAGAGAAAGATGCTCAGTATGCTTTGACATTTCATCATGAATAGACTTACTAACGAGCAACGCTTGCAAATCATTGAATTTTATTACCAAAATCAGTGGCAGAAAATCCGCTTTTTTATCGACAAATTTTGTTCAGCGATGAGGCTCATTTCTGGTTGAATGGCTACGTAAATAAGCAAAATTGCCGCATTTGGAGTGAAGAGCAACCAGAAGCCGTTCAAGAACTGCCCATGCATCCCGAAAAATGCACTGTTTGGTGTGGTTTGTACGCTGGTGGAATCATTGGACCGTATTTTTTCAAAGATGCTGTTGGACGCAACGTTACGGTGAATGGCGATCGCTATCGTTCGATGCTAACAAACTTTTTGTTGCCAAAAATGGAAGAACTGAACTTGGTTGACATGTGGTTTCAACAAGATGGCGCTACATGCCACACAGCTCGCGATTCTATGGCCATTTTGAGGGAAAACTTCGGAGAACAATTCATCTCAAGAAATGGACCGGTAAGTTGGCCACCAAGATCATGCGATTTGACGCCTTTAGACTATTTTTTGTGGGGCTACGTCAAGTCTAAAGTCTACAGAAATAAGCCAGCAACTATTCCAGCTTTGGAAGACAACATTTCCGAAGAAATTCGGGCTATTCCGGCCGAAATGCTCGAAAAAGTTGCCCAAAATTGGACTTTCCGAATGGACCACCTAAGACGCAGCCGCGGTCAACATTTAAATGAAATTATCTTCAAAAAGTAAATGTCATGGACCAATCTAACGTTTCAAATAAAGAACCGATGAGATTTTGCAAATTTAATGCGTTTTTTTTTTTTTTAAAGTTATCAAGCTCTTAACAAATCACCCTTTATATGGTCGCTAACAACCATACCAAAATTGGTCCAATCACTCAAAAATTGGTCCATATCTGTTCATAATCATGGTTGCCACTAGAGCCAAAAATAATCTACCAAAATTTTATTTCTATAGAAAATTTTGTCAAAATTTTATTTCTATAGAAAATTTTGTCAAAATATTATTTCTATAGAAAATTTTGTCAAAATTTTATTTCTATAGAAAATTGTGTCAAAATTTTATTTCTATAGAAAATTTTGTTCAAATTTTATTCGGTTCATAATCATGGTTGCCACTCGAGCCAAAAATAATCTACCAAGATTTTATTTCTATAGAAAATTGTGTCAAAAGTTTATTTCTATAGAAAATTTTGTTAAAATTTTATTTCTGTAGAAATTTTTGTCAAAATTTTCTTTCTATAGAAAATTTTGTCAAAATTTTTATTTTTATAGAAAATTTTGTGAAAATTTTATTTCTATAGAAAATTTTGTTAAAATTTTATTTCAAAATTTTATGTCTACTTTGTCAAACTGAATTATATACGTATTGGATCGATCTTTTTTTATTTAATATATACCACGTATGGACTTACATACAATTTAGAAGATGGTGTTAGGAGGTTTTAAGATAACTTGCCATCGGCAAGCGTTACCGCAGCTTAAGTAATTCGATTGTGGACGGCATTGGTTAGAAGAAGTTTCTACGCAATCCATGATGGAGGGTACATAAGCTTCGGCCTGGCCGAACTTACGGCCGTATATACTTGTTTAGTTTAATATATACCACGTATGGACTATGTGGTATATATTACGGTGTTAGGAAGTTTTAAGATACCTTGCCATCGGCTTCAGTAGAAGTTTCTACGCAATCCATGGTGGAGGGTACATAAGCTTCGGCCTGGCCGAACTTACGGCCGTATATACTTGTTGTTATTCATAATTGTTTTTTTGCTTTATGTGCATCGTTGTTTGTTTTTGACCATTGTGAGAGCCATAGATAGTGGTGCCATTGCTTTCATTTATATCGGTGTTGGCTGTGATGTGTGTGTTTATGTGAGAGTGTAAGAAAGCATATGCCTCCCTACCACACCCTCTAAATGTTAACAGATGCCTTTACTGTTAATAATGATAGCCCTTGGCTTTGTATTTCCTGTTATTTTAACTCACTGTTTTGGCTGCTGTTACTGCGCTGTCTCTGCCATTATGTCATTATTATTACTAAAGTTTTTACGCTGCCATCGTTGTGGTCATAGTGACTTGCTTTTCACTATCGTCCAGTGCTGATTATCCATAGTCGTTGTGCTTGGTTGAGGTTGATAGTGTGTGTGTGTTTTTTTTTTGCTTTCTTTATTGTCATTATTTAGTTTAATTAAAATTATATCACACAATTGTCGTAATATCACCAGAATAACACCACGAGTTTTAAACTCCTCCCACCGAGAAAGTCTCTCATTGCTATCATGAAAAACAATTTGCACCCTTCTTGCAGTAGCACATTTTCGAATCGTTGGCATTTGTGTTATTCATTGACATTTTCCACATTCAACAAGTTTTTCCCGGTTTCTGTTAACAGCATTTTAAATGGCTTTTTTGTCACCATTACGATGCTGCTATCATTTGAGAAAAGAGTGTAAGAGAGGAACATGATAAAAGAGAAAAATGTAATTAATTTTTAATATAACCTCACAATTTCAAAGGTCCTGTTTTCATTTTCTCAAAAGACATTGCATGCATTCTCACCAATACAAAGGAATGTAATGAATCGAATGCATTCTTTATCGTAGTTTTTTTCGCAATCATCAACTATGCAAATTGATACAAAATTGAAAAGTGTTACTTTCTTTTGTAGTCCCTTTTGACAAAGGAGTTTTAATCAAAACAAAACGAGGTTTGTATGTAATCGATTACTGCTCCTCGCTATCGCCACCTTAATCCAATTGAAGCAATTTCGTAAAGAATTTTTCAATTTAAATGAAATTGTTTTTGTGGGTATGTATTATACGACTTTAACGGATATGAAAATTTTAGCCGTTTTACTTTCAAAAAACTTTTTTAATGCTATTCAAATCAAATCTTAGACGAAATAAATCAATTGTAAACCAAATTTGTATACCCTTCACCACTACTGTGGTACATGGTATAATAAGTTTGTGCATTTGTATGTAACGCCAAGAAATAATTGTCATAGACCCATCTTTTAGTATACCGATCGGCTTAGAATTAAATTCTGAGTCGATTTAGCGATGTCTGTCTGTCTGCTTGTCTGTCTGTCCGTCCGTCTGTATATGTAATTTTGTGCACAAAGTACAGCTCGCAATTTAAGTCCGATCGTCCTCAAATTTGGCAGAGGGCCGTTTCTTGGGACAGAGACAATCGCTACTGGTTTTGGAAAAAATCGGTTCAGATTTAGATATAGCTGCCATATATATTTATCCCCGATGTGGTCATAGTTAGCGAGTTTATCAACCGATTTTCTTGAAATACCGCACATCCAAATATTTTATGAATCTCGAAAACCTTGCAAAATATCAGCCAAATCGGTTCAGATTTAGATATAGCTCCCATATATATCTTTCGTCCGATTTAGACTCATATGACCACAGAGGCCAAAGTTTACTACCGATCTTCGTGAAATTTTGCACAGAGGGTAGAATTGACATTCTACGAATGTTTGGTAAATTTGATTGAAATCGGTTCAAATTTAGATATAGCTCCCATATATATCTTTCGTACGATTTGAACTTATATGGCTACAAAAGCCAGAGTTTTGCCGTGATTTGCTTCAAATTTTGCAGAAGGGGTACGTTTATTAGTATCGTAAAGTGTGTCAAATTTTGGTAAAATCGGTTCAGAGTTAGATATAGCTCACATATATATCTTTCGCCCGATTTGGACTTATATGGTCTCAAAAGCCAGAGTTTTGCCCTGACTTACTTCAAAATGTGCACAAGCGGTACTTTTAACGATACTATTGTATGTGCCAAATATGGTCAAAATCGATTCAGATTTAGATAAAGCTCCCATATATATCTTTCGTCCGATTTGAGCTTATATGGCCTCAAAATTCAGGGTTTTGCCGTGATTTCCTTCAAATTTCGCACAAGGAGTACGTTTAGTAGTATCGGTTATTGTGCCAAATTTGGTTGAAATCGGTTCAGATTTAGATATGGCTCCCATATATATCTTCCGTCCGATTTGCACTCATATGACCAGGGGGCCAAGGTTATACTCCTATTTACGTGAAATTTCGCATAGATAGCAGAATTATTATTCTAACTATACATGTCAAATTTAGTCAAAATCGGTTCAGATTATATATAGCTCCCATATATACGTACACCAGAGTTGGGGAAATATGGTAGACTGTACACATTTTACACCAATTGTCAATGGAAGTTTCCTCCAATTAACTGGATAGCGTTAGCCGATTTAAATTTGAATTCTAATTTAATTCCAGCAAATGTGAAGTAGTTGAGATGGTAACACAAATTTTGGCCTACATAGGGGTGAAGGGTATAATATAGTCGGCCCCGCCCGACTTTAGACTTTACTTACTTGTTATAAATACAAAAGGTAAATAAGGCCAGCACAAACGCAGCAAAGTTAATTAATACTGCCGAAAGTTGGTCTTTTTTACAAGATAAATTCAAAGAAGAGCTATTGAAGGTGACTTAAAATTATATTAATTTGCAGAGATAAGAGAATTATTTCATACCAAATATGGTTGAAATCGGTTCAGATTTATGGTGATTTCGTTTGTGGGAAAAAGTGTTGTATACAAATGATACAACGTTTTTTGGTGTTACCACCAGAGAACGGCTGTGATCTACCGCAACCGACCAGTGTATTTAGTAAACACCAATATTTGCAATCTTAAAACACCAATTGGTAAAAAATTTTTCAACCACCAATATCCAATGCAACCGCCCAGCGAACAATTACTTCAAACTGACAGTTTGACCGACATTTAGCAGAGGATCTCGGACAATTCTCGGACATTTTAGCAGAGCATCTCGGACAATTCTCGGACATTTTTCCCGACATTTAGCAGAGAATATCGGACCTTTCTCGATTTTGTTCGGAGAAATTTGGACCATTGTCGGACACTTTGTCCGACTTTCTACCGAGAAGCTCGGACTTTTGTCAGACAATTAAAAATGTGCTTCAAAGTTATTTAAAAAGATTTAAAACTAAAATTTTATTTCAAAGTTATTTAAAATATATGTTATTCTAAGAGATCATATTAATTTGTTAAATTTAATGGTAGTTTATTAATTCAATGTTTGTTTTTAAACGTATAACAATTCAGCGGTAAAATAAAATATAAAGTAACCTAGTTTATTAATTCAATGTTTGTTTTTAAACGTATAACAATTCATTTTTTTAAATTCAATTCAATACGTTAAATATAAAGTAACCTAATATTGTTAAAAAATATGTACACTATACTTCGGCAATCTTTCTCTTATTTCTTTTATTCAGCCGATCTTTTGCTGAATTGAAAAAAACCTTCATATTTAATTCAATCGTAGAATTCGACGTTTGAGGAATTCTTTCAAATGTGACATCTAAAAAATAAATTTATAATCATTAAGATAATAATAACAATAGCGCTGTTGTAAATACCTTTAAGCAACTTTATAAAATATCCTTGACAGGTATGTTATTGTTCGTATTTGACCAAGAAAATTTTGAAGCAATGTTGTCGTCTTTAAATATAAGTTTTTTTATTTTTTTTTTTAGAACACCGTTATGATATTGTTATTTACTATTTTAACACTTCACTTTGCCACTATTTTGTTTATTCATTCACCGTTTTATTTGTACGATCTGTTCCGCGCGATATCACAATAGAAACTGACAATGGAATGCAAAAATAATAACAAAATGCAAAAACAAAAATTCCTTCCGAACTTTTGCAGAGGTTTTCGGTCAAATCTCGGTTGACAAAATTCCCTTCAGAGATTCTGCCGACTACGTCGGTTAGTTCTCGTACGAAACTTCAGAGATTGTGCAGACATCGTCTGAAAAAAGATCCGAGAATGTGCAGACAAAGTCGGATAAATCTCGGAAGAAATAACAGAATTTCGGCTAAATGTCTGATATAATACCAGAGATTTAGCAGACGTTTTCGGACGTCCGACACGTCGGACATAATTGCTCGCTGGGCGACGACTGTCGGTGTTTGTTAGTATCAGTGTTGGTCTCTCGAAAACACCATAGTAAAGCAATCACACAAATTGGTTACCCATATCTCAGCAGTTTGATATTCTCTTATTTGGTACTCTCTGAATTCTCTTGAGCTAATGCCAACTGCTGGCAATTGTTGTTGTTGAGTGCACAAATGAACAAAAATGTGCAACACTGAACACAAAATCCAAACCAAAGAAAGTGGTTTGTAAACAAAAGAAAAGTCGCCGAAATATTTTGATTGTTGTTAACAACTATTATTAAAAAAACACATTTGATTTTGCATTTTGCATTCATTAAAAAAATTATTATCGAATTTGTTGCGTCGGCACTAAACAATTAAAATGCTTCCTCGTGGTAAATTAATCAGCTGTGGTTAAGAAATTCAAAAGCTACCACAATGCACTCATTATACAATTTCTTTTGTATTTGATTAACTCTATAATTTAGGTCGAAGAATAAAAGCGTCTTCAACAGCTGTTTGAAAGTGTAACCATCTGCATCGTAGGCAAGCTACAGTGCAAAGTGGGTTACACATTTGGTCTTGCCATGGCTAACACCCCGTCAATCGAACTTGCACATTTGGGGTAGGTTGCACTGGATTTTGCAATCGAACAAAAATTTTCGATTTATGGGTGTATAAGGTGTAAAACATGCAACACATTTTTTTCCAACCAAAATCACTATTAGATATAGCTACACTGTTAGAATGTGTTTCGGGTACAATTTTTAAACACAATATATTTAAGTGCAAACATGTAATGCTCCTAAACTAACACTAAATGTTTGGGACACATATGTTAATATGTTAGAATATATTATGCTTGGGGCATAAATGTTTCATAAAAATAATATGTGTGAATGTAAATATATATAAATTTAAAAATTTCAAGTAAACATATATATGTTGTGATAGTTTATGCAGAGAGCGACAGTGAGAGAGTATAGATAAAGAAATAGAGATGGAAACCGGGAGGATTGACGAAAGATATCAACATAACACAACGAGAGGGAGCCACCGTGGTGCAATGGTTAGCATGCCCGCCTTGCATACACAAGGTCGTGGGTTCGATTCCTGCTTCGACCGAACACCCAAAAGTTCTTCAGCGATGGATTATCCCACCTCAGTAATGCTGGTGATATTTCTGAGGGTTTCAAAGCTTCTCTATGTGGTTTCAGTGCAATTTGGAACGCCGTTCGGACTCGGCTATAAAAAGGAGGTCCCTTGTCATTGAGCTTAACATGGAATCGGGCAGCACTCAGTGATAAGAGAGAAGTTCACCAATGTGGTATCACAATGGACTGAATAGTCTAAGTGAACATGATACATCGGGTTGCCACCTAACCTAAGCTAACACAGCGAGAGAATCAAAAGAGAGCAATTTCTGTGAAAGTAAAGTAAAGTTGTTTCGGAAAACTGTTTTATGATAGGGCGAAATAGTTGATATGCCTAAGTCAAAATATTATTTAATTCGAATATTAGAATGAGTTTTCGGAGTAAAGAGAATAGACATTCGAAACCAAGAGAATAGACATTTGAAAAAACCAAACCAGCATGTGTTTTCGCCTTGAGAGCAGCATTTTATGTATGTGTGAACATGTCTTTTGTTTACCATTTTGGCATTATGGGCACAATTTGTTCTTAGTTCGTTAAAAGAAATCGGAACGTACGAGGAGTAAGTTAAAATATTCAGGCAAAGGAAATTAAAAAAGAAACGGTGGAAAATATACAAAAATTACAAAGCAATCTTCATAAAATAAAGGGCACTATACTCTTTTTAGAGTTGGGTCAGTAAAATGGAAAAAGGAGGAAATAGTGAAAAATTAAACAATAAAATGTGTAAAAACAAAGTTTAGTTCCTCTTTATTAATAAGTAGTCCAAGAGGAGTTGACGGACACCTTCAAATATAAAAGCGGGCATTAAGTTCGAGTTTTGCAGCTAAAACAATTGAAAAAGTTTATTTTCTTTAAAATGAATTATTAAAGAAAAGAAAAAGACAGTTTAGAGCGATAATGTCAATTTAATACCGGCCTTAAAGGTAAAAATGAAATTAAGTACAAAACACGATAGGTTTAAATTCATTTAAAATGGTGTTAAATGCTAGTAAAAAACTGTTCACGCCTAAATAAATTTATATGTATATTATAAAATTATGTATGTATGTTTATATTCGACTCCACGTTCTTCTTCTGTTAGATTTTTTGAATTCCTTCCAAAATTTCAAACTTTTATACCAAAAACAGTTTTTTTGTTACAAAATTGTTATTTTTGCAATAAAAAAATAATATTTTATCCAAAAGCTCATTCCATTTCGTTTATATCAAGCACTGTTTCTGACTGTAAATCTTTAATAACCCACATTGCGAAGTTTAATTAGAAAAATTTAATATAGTATAAATATAAATGTGTACATTAAAAAAAAAAAAAACAATTGTTCGGTCGGAGCAGGCATTAGACCTACGATCCTTTGCATGCAAGGCAGACATGGTAACTACTGCTCCACGTGGCCAACAAATGTATGTTTCTGTAAAATAATGTTATGTTTGCATGGGCTCGTGGGCGCTGCAAACTATGCTATATAAATGTAACTTATAACAATAATTGCCTACTGGTGACTATAAAAGCTACATTGTCCAGTGGATAGTGTGTTGGCTTACAAACTGTATGGTCCTCGGTTCGATTCTCCATTGAGGCGAAAGGTAAAATTTAAAAAAATTATAAAATTGAATAATTTCTTCAACATTATTTGTTTTACAGAAAAAGGTGCCAAGAACTAAAAAATTTCGTGAAAGTGAAAATTATGTGAGGGAATGAGCACAATCTTCTTTGGGGAAAATTCTTCCAAGCATATAATATTTTTGGGCTCAAAATGCTTCCAAACATATAATATGTTCACATAAAACAAACATATTAATGTTTCGGCAGTATCCAATAATATATATGCTTCCTGCAAAATATGTTTGGAACATATGTTAGATAAGCGATTTTTTTGAGGGTGTACCATATACGATACATATTTGGCGCGATTTAGATTCTTGTGAGGAGGCCAAAGATTCACTCCGAGCTACTTAAAATTTTGCACTGAGATTATCAATGTCTCCATTCTACAGTACGTTAAGTATAACAAGTATATACGGCCGTAAGTTCGACCAGGCCGAATCTTATGTACCCTCCACCATGAATTGCGTAGAAACTTCTACGATAGACTGTCATCCACAATCGAATTAATTGGGTTGAGGTATCTTAAAACTTCTTAACATCGTTTTCTAAATTGTGAGTTAGTCCATACGTGGTATATATTAGACGAAAAAGGTATGTACACCCTCAAAAAATCGCTTCTTTAACATATGTTCCAAACATATTTTGCAGGAAGCACATATATTATTGTATACTGCCGAAATATTAATATGTTTGTTTTTTGTGAACATATTATATGTTTGGAAGCATTTTGAGCCCAAAAATATTATATGCTTGGAAGAATTTTCCCCAAAGAAGATTGTGATCATTCCCTCACATAATTTTCACTTCCACGAAATTTTTAGTTCTTGGCACCTTTTTCTGTAATACAAATAATGTTGAAGAAATTATTCAATTTTATAATTATTTTTTTAATTTTACCTTTCGCCTGGGCGGAGAATCGAACCGAGGACCATACAGTTTGTAAGCCAACACACTGTAAGCCACTGGGCTACGTAGTAGTTATAGTCACCAGTAGACAATTATCGTTACAAGTTACATTTATATAGCACACTTTGCAGCGCCCACGAGCCCATGCAAACATAACATTATTTAAAAGAAACATACATTTGTTGGCCACGTGGAGCAGTGGTTAGCATGTCTGCCTTGCATGCAAAGGGTCGTGGGTTCAATTCCTGCTCCGACCGAACCAATTTTTTTTGCAATTTAGACATTTATAAAGGGTGATTTGTTAAGAGCTTGATAACTTTTTTTTAAAAAAAAACGCATAAAATTTGCAAAATCTCATCGGTTCTTTATTTGAAACGTTAGATTGGTCCATGACATTTACTTTTTGAAGATAATTTCATTTAAATGTTGACCGCGGCTGCGTCTTAGGTGGTCCATTCGGAAAGTCCAATTTTGGGCAACTTTTTCGAGCATTTCGGCCGGAATAGCCCGAATTTCTTCGGAAATGTTGTCTTCCAAAGCTGGTTGCTGGCTTATTTCTGTAGACTTTAGACTTGACGTAGCCCCACAAAAAATAGTCTAAAGGCGTCAAATCGCATGAACTTGGTGGCCAACTTACCGGTCCATTTCTTGAGATGAATTGTTCTCCGAAGTTTTCCCTCAAAATGGCCATAGAATCGCGAGCTGTGTGGCATGTAGCGCCATCTTGTTGAAACCACATGTCAACCAAGTTCAGTTCTTCCATTTTTGGCAACAAAAAGTTTGTTAGCATCGAACGATAGCGATCGCCATTCACCGTAACGTTGCGTCCAACAGCATCTTTGAAAAAATACGGTCCAATGATTCCACCAGCGTACAAACCACACCAAACAGTGCATTTTTCGGGATGCATGGGCAGTTCTTGAACGGCTTCTGGTTGCTCTTCACTCCAAATGCGGCAATTTTGCTTATTTACGTAGCCATTCAACCAGAAATGAGCCTCATCGCTGAACAAAATTTGTCGATAAAAAAGCGGATTTTCTGCCAACTTTTCTAGGGCCCATTCACTGAAAATTCGACGTTGTGCCAGATCGTAAGTCTATTCATGATGAAATGTCAAAGCATACTGAGCATCTTTCTCTTTGACACCATGTCTGAAATCCCACGTGATTTGTCAAATACTAATGCATGAAAATCCTAACCTCAAAAGAATCACCCTTTACTATATTAAATTTTTATAATGAAACTTCGAAATGTGGGTTATTAAAAATTTACAGTCCCCACATACATAAAATTCTCCTCTCAAGGCGAAAACACATGCTGTTTTTTTTTTCAAATCTCTATGCTCTTGGTTCCGAATGTTTATTCTCTTTACTCCGAATACTCATTCTAATATTCAAATTAAATAATATTTACTTAAGCATATAAAATATTTGGCCTTATCATAAAGCAGTTTTCCGAAACAACATACAACCGTTTCACAGAAATTATAAACATATATATGTTTGCTCGAAATTTGTAAATTTATATATGTTTACATTCACACATATTATTTTTATGAAACATTCATACCCCAAACATAATATATTTTAACATATTAACATATGTGTCCCAAACATTTAGTGTTAGTTTAGGAACATTACATGTTTGCACTTGAATATATTGTGTTTAAAAATTGTGCCCGAAACACATTTTGTTTATATCGGAACATATGAAAAACATATTTTTCTAACAGTGTATAGGTAAGTCTACAAATAATTACGAATCGATATGGACTTGTGCACGGTACATAGAGAGCCAGAATTGAAATATGGGGGTCGCTTATATGTGGGCTATATAGAATTATGAACTTGATATGGACCAAATTTTGTGTTATTGGGGATCTATTTATCTGAGAGCTATATATAACTATAGACCGATATGGACCTAGTTAGGCATGGTTATTAACGGCCATATACTAGCACAATGTACCAAATTTCTATATGGTGGCTATATATGACTATGGACTGATATGGACCACTTTTGGCATGGTTGTTAAATATCATATACTACCAACACGTACAAAATTTCAACCACATCGGATAATTTTGCTTCTCCAAAAGGCACCAGAGGTCAAATCTGGGGATCGGTTTATATGGGGGTTATATATAATTATGGACTGATATGAACCAATTCCTGCATAGTTGTTGGATACCATATACTAACATCACGTACGAAATTTCAACCGAATCGGATGAATTTTGCTCTTCCAAGGGGCTCCGGAGGTGAAATCTGGGGATCGGGGACCGAAATCTTGTAAACAACAAATACATGGACAAACGGACGGACCAATGCTAGATCGACTCAAGAGGTGATTCTGAGTCGATCGGTATATATTTTATGGGATCTAAAATAAATATTTCTGGTAGGCACATTTTCTTGCAGATCAAAGCTATAATGGTTAGGTTATCGTAATCTGACCACTATGTGGAAATTTGTTTAAAGCAAACTCATAGATGACCAAAGAGTAAATATAATCCACATCAGAAAATTGCTTTCCTCGTACCACATTAAAAATAAAGTGAATTTCAATATAAAGTAATTTCCACTCAAAAGACTTTCGAACATCAGCTTGTCGAGGAAAAAATGAAAATCGAAATTATTTATAATTGCTGTGATGGTTACTATGCTCGCCATGGTGGCTGCATAAGCCAGAAGAAAATGGAAATGAAATCGGAATGGAAAAATAATTTTCCTCTTGATTTAAATCACTTATTGTATTGTGAATATTATGTTAATAATATTAAATTAATTTAAAAATTTTTCTTTTCCTTCTTTTTTTAATTAACCTATTGTATGAGGTGATATTGAAATTGCTCAATACCAGAAAAAGTGAATGAAAAAATGCATATGAATGCCTAACGGTCACTCAAACTATGGATTCATTCAAATGGGAAATAATGAAAGAAAATAATAAATTTTCATAAATGTTCACATTTCGTCAAATTTGACTGTGATACTGTGACGTCTACCTGGGTATATAGGGTTATTTAAAGACGTCTATTTACCACTGCAGTGTGTAATCATTCGTCGTTTTCTACTTAAAATGTAACTTCAAAATCTACTTCTACTACGGTTTTACTCTTTTTTGCCTTTTGTCACCGACGAAATTACTTTCCATTATCATTAAATGTTGGTCTAAATGCTCGTGTGATTGTCTTGCACTGCAGTGTCGAAATGTCGTTACAGCATTTCCCATTTTGCTCCCTGTCATTCTGTGACGATGAAAGTTCTTCAATTATTCATCCATTCATTGCATGTCTTTGCTCTCGCTTTTTGTTTCGTTAGCATTTCATTTACACTGTATTGCCTTGGATTTCCAGTAGAGGACAGAATCTCTAATAAAAGAAGGTTGGCATGATGGAAACTCTTTGTTGAGATCAACTGAAGTGAATGCATGCTTCCACAAGCCTTGGTTCCCAATTGTTCTTTGGTTAGCAATCAATGGCCTTGTACTCTTTTCCACCCCCCATTTTCATTTTAGATTTGGTTATATCGAAAAAAAAAAATTGTGCAAGAATGAAATGTTTACAAGACAACCAAACCAAGACATTCATTAGGTTTCACAATTTTTTTTAACTTTAATAAATAAGCAAATTAATCCATTCGTCACTCAACCCTCGAGCTGAATTGACGAGTTTTATTAATTGGTAACACAAGCCTTTACACTGAAAAAGAAATATATATATTCTTAATGATCACAAAGATTTGATGTCCTCAAAATACGAGTGTGAGGTTTGCTTTGCATAGAAGACGCATTTCTATTCTATCGTCGAGATTGAAGATATTGGGAAATGGCTGGAAACACGAAACATGGCGAACCTTCAAAGGATAATCGTGGGGACGGTACGAGTAATGGCAGATATCGCAACAATCCATGATCGTATATCCGAGGTGGTCATAGCTGCCGAGTGTGACATTCTTACGTCACACCTCATAAGACAAAATGTTATTTTTGAACGGTGAATATGTAACTTGTTTGTGGAAACCATGTTATTTTCTCGGCCATTATGTATCTAATTTCAACAACCACTGTATGTTTGCCACAATCATACAATGCATAATCGTCAAGGCACAAATGCGTGCCATAACGGAATGTGTTAAATGGCTCGCGAATAGCACGAGGCCACAAAACGTGAACATTTTCATAGATTGCCAGACAATGAAGGCAATAGCAGATATTACGATTCGATCGCGAAACGTATTGGAATGTAGGATCCGCATCATAGTGGAACATGCCGGAATAAGAGGAAACGTAAATGCATAGGGAAGTGAACGTAGAGAACGCAAAGCGGGCCGAGTTGGATGAATGCGCTATGTGGATCACAGCAACAGTCGTAAGAAGACGAAAATACAATGAGGTAACCTAGACAAGAAGAAGACTGTAGAACTACTCTAGGAGATTAGGACGACAGTCAGGAAGACCGTGGGAAAAATTACCGGGTGCCAAGAATTGAGCAGCAGAATTGGAGCAGCAGACCAGCATGGTCAATGAATACTCGGAATATGACAGGACCCGCATCATATGAGTGCCGGGACATGACTGAGTTAGAAGAAACATAAAGGCAAATGAACTGGCGATAAGAGATAGGACACATAGGGATGTAACCATACAGAACCCAACGTCAATAGAGGTATAGGGGGCTGAGTTGGATGAGTGCGCTATGTGGACCACAGGAACCGTCGTAAGGGCGACGAAAATACTATGAGGAGACCCAGTCATGAAGAATAGTATAGAACTACTCAAGGACAGTAGGACGATAGACAGGAGGACCGTGGGAATAATTACCGGGCAGCTGGAAACGTAAATTCAAATGAACTGGCGAAACCGGGAACATTTCGGCTCGGAAATAACGCAAGCCCACAAAATGTGAACATTTTCACAGATTTCTGGAGGGCAATAAAGGCAACCGTATTGGAATGCAAAAACTTGATCAACGACAAGAAGAAGACTGTGCAACTACTCAAGGAGATTTGGACGACAGACAGGAAGACCGTGGGAAAGATTACCGGGTGCCCAGAATTGAGCAGCAGAATTGGAGCAGCAGACCAGCATGGTCAATGAATTCTCGAAATACGGCAGGATTCGCATCATATGAGTGTCGGGACATACCGGTATAAGATGAAAGCTAATGGCTGATGAACTGACGACAAGAGCTAACATACATACGGAGCTGAACTTAGAGAACACAATAGAGAAAATGAGGACGTTGGAGTTAGATGAATGCGCACTGCAGCTACATAAAGCGGTATTGACCAATGCAACCGTCAAGAAAATGACTGTAGAACTACTCAAGGAGAGTAGGACGACATTCAGGAGGGCCGTAGGTATAATGAACGGGCAGCTGGAATTGAGAGGACGAGTTTTGAAGATGATGGGAAAATGATGATCAACGAATACTCACAATATGGCATGATCCGCATCACATGGGTGCCAGGGTGTGCCGGAATAAGAGGGACCGTAAAGGCGCATGGTGAACTGGTGATAAGAACGAGAACACATAGGGAAGCGAACTTAGAGAACGCAAAGCCAATTGAAGCAATACGGCCCGACTTGGACGAAAGCGCACTGGACCCAGTGTTGCCAATTTGGTGCTTTTAGCACCAAATTTAGTGCCTTTTGATTTCTAAAAAGCACCAAATTGCCTATTTGGTGCCTTTTCAAAAAAAGCACCAACTTGGTGCTTTCTGGCATTTTCATTTAGTGCTTTTGGTGCTTTTTTTTTGACAGTATTAAGTCTAATTTATACAACAATTTTGATTAGACTTTCCAGAGCCGAAGAAACTCAAATTTATAATTTGATTGTTATGAAGTTGGTATTGATTATTTTTTAATTAATATTGTTATTTAGGGTATTATGTAGGAAGGCGAGCGATAAGTGTCGAATTTTTGAATTTGGTAAAGATGTCATTAAAAACGTTTGTATTAAATTCCCAAAAGCACGCACAACTGAAATAAGCAATAGACTCCTTCCATATATTAAGATTTTGAAAGTTGAAAAACATCTCTGATCAAAATGAATTGGACGAAAGCATTAAAACTGATCAAAGTATATACTTGAATAGCGGTTCATAATGGTGAGTACTAAGTTCGAGTTTTGCCGCTAAAGTGAAAACTATTTCAGTAAAAACGGCATAAAATTATGCATATTTGCTGCAAATTTTATTATAACTTGATGGGAAATAGCCAAAACAAATTGTCACAAAGTATAAGTGTATACCTTAAGATGAATTATGAAAGAAAAGTAATTGTGAAAAAATGACTATCTGAGCAACTAAACTCGATCTTAATACCCACCTTAACTTCTTAAAATTCAATTCACAAAAGTTCTATAATACATCTTCGGAAGTTTTTTTTTGTTTGTTTTTTTTTTTTTTTTTTTTTTTTTTTTTTAGTAGTAGAGCATATAATTTTCGATTTTGTGGTGGAAGGTGGTATGTTAGAATTTATAATATATTTTTGGTGCTTTTTGGCCTTGGTGAGTTGGCAACACTGACTGGACCAATACAACGGTCGGAAAAGCGACGAGTAGGACGACAACCATGGGAACCGAGAGTTAACCATATCGGTAAAGAGGCGATTTGGAACCTAGCCCAGCTTGGAAACAGAGACTGGTAATAAATTGGGGAATCCGTTAATTAAACATGATCCCTGGAATAAGAGAAAGGTAGATGGAAAGAAGAAGTTAGAGCGCACAATGAGCCGAATACTTACGTCTTAGGTGTTCGCCAGCAGACATGAGACAGGGCAACCCGAATTCTTTTTTCAACCAAACCTATGTGAATTAATTTATAAATGGATATCGTAAATGAGAATTCCAAAACAAATATGAATTTAACATTATTGGAATCGTCCTTACCCGCAGAAAAGAAATATGATCAAACATTTTTCAGATGTGCTGCCTAAGAAAGATGCATTCGGCACGGATGACATGGTTACGGAAAACAAAGAGAAGACGAGAACTATAAAGTGACAATGACAATAAAGCACCTGGTCCTGACGGCCGCAGATGTAATTAAAGACCCAAGCGATCAGAGACCCTAGTTGCTATGTACAACAGCTGCTAATTAGATGGTATCTTCCCATTGTGCATGCTGGACACATCTGGTAAATTATTCGAACGGAACATCAAACCAAGACTTGATAAAACAATCAGGACTGTTGGGGGTCTGTCCGCGAGACAATACGGATTTAGACCTGGTACTAATATACTTAAGGAAGTATCAGATGCCATCCGGGCGACACAACAGGGCAGTCACGCTTCGAGATCTATAATTGTACTGACGACGCTGGATATTAAGAACGCTTCCAACAGCCTAAAGTGGGAAGATGTAATATACACCCTAGAGTCTATAGTTCACGTACTTGACGAGAATGTTGAAAGACTATCTCAAGGACCGAGTTTTGATATACGATACTATACAGGGCCTTAGAAGAATGGTGGTAACCTCTGGTGGGCTACGCTGATGCCATAGCCGCTGTGATAAAAGCGAGAAATACTGAAGAGGCTCAACGCAAATAACCCCGAACCATGATACGCGCGAAAGACTGGTTAGACGGCATATGCCTCTAGAAATGGAGATGTACATAGATAACATGTTAATCCAAACAAGGCAGTCAATCAAGTAAAGGGTGGTTAAATTGTAAGGGCCGATGTTGAATGTGAACCACACCAAACGCCAATTTTTTCCGAATTTTTTGACATTTCTCTATTTCAAACTTACTCAATTTGAACCATGGAGAGATACACAATCCAACAACGTGTTAAATGGTTCCAAGTAATGGCAACAGTGAATGATCAATTTTCGAAGAAAATCATCTTCAGTGATGAGGCACATTTTCACCTCAGTGGATTCGTCAATAAACAGAATTGCCGCATTTGGGCAAATGATAATCCAAGAGTGATTGTCGAAAAACCAATGCACCCACAAAGAGTGACTGCTTGGTGCGGTTTATGGGCTGGCGGCATCATCGGGCCGTATTTTTTCCATAATGAGGCTGGTCAGGCAGTTACTGTGAATGGTGTTCGTTATCGTGAGATGATAACGAACTTTTTATGGCCCGAATTGGAAGATATGGATGTGGACGATATGTGGTTTCAGCAGGACGGTGCCCCTTGCCACACAGCTAACGAAACAATGGCTCTTTTGCGCAACAAATCCAATGGCCGTGTTATCTCACGTAATGGCGATGTCAATTGGCCGCCAAGATCATGTGATTTGACACCGTTGGACTCTTTTTTGGGGTTATTTGAAAGAAAAGGTGTACGTCGATAAGCCAGCAACAATTTAAGAGCTAAAAGATGAGACAATTCGGCACATTAACGGCATAGAACCTCCATTATGCCTCAGCGCCATCGAAAGTTTTGACCATCAGATGAAGGTGTGCCATCGAGGTCGCGGCGCCCATTTGGCCGATATTTTGTTCCATACATAATTGAGTAATACCAATATATCATAATAAAATAAAATTACAATAATTTCCTAAATAATTTGTGTTTTATTCAAAATCAACATCAGCCCTTAAAATTATAACCACCCTTTACTTAGGACTGAAACTGGTCTCGAAACTCAAATATTTTCCTATATATTCTGCGTACCTATCTACGCAACGGAGAAAACTGCTACGATAACTTAGCGACTGAGCAGGCTGATGACAAACATAGGATATCCTCTTCCAAGCAGAAGAAGGATACTCATTGAGATGACTAACAGCATACTCCTCTATGGATGTGAGATCTGGATGTCGACCCTACAGAGATGGCCTAGAGCGAAATAGCTGCTTTCAGTACAGAGAATGGTAGTTCTGAGAATCACTTCGGCATTCCGCACGGTATCGGGGTAAGCCGCATTAGTGATAGCAGGAACGATCCCAATAGTCGTCCAGGCGATTGATCGGCAGAAGGTTTTCGAGGCTAAACAACAAGGAGCGATGGAGATAATACCGCATAGTCAACAAGAGACCTGAGATCAGTGATGCCAGTATTGGGGGTTTTCCCCAAATCGGGGATATTTTTTCGGGAATGGGGACAACATTTTTGAGTTGGGGATTTGGTTGGGAATTTCCACAAATTTGGGGGTTTTGTGGGGAATTTTCGAAATCTGTTCAGTATAATTAATCAGAGTAAGAACAATGTTTTTTTTTTTTTGAAATTCTTTACTTCTACATGCTTAAAAAAGGTTTAAAGAAGTACAGAGATTCTCCAATTATTATACCCTCCATCATAGGATGGGGGTATATTAACTTTGTCATTCCGTTTGTAACACATCGAAATATTGCTCTAAGACCACATAAAGTATATATATTCTGGGTCGTGGTGAAATTCTGAGTCGATCTAAGCATGTCCGTCCGTCCGTCCGTCTGTTGAAATCACGCTAACTTCCGAACGAAACAAGCTATCGACTTGAAACTTGGCACAAGTAGTTGTTATCGATGTAGGTCAGACGGTATTGAAAATGGGCCATATCGGTCCACTTTTACGTATAGCCCCCATATAAAGGGACCCTCAGATTTGGCTTGTGGAGCCTCATCCGATCCGACTGAAATTTGGTATATGGTGTTGGTATATGGTCTCTAATAACCATGCAAAAATTGGTCCACATCGGTCCATAATTATATATAGCCCCCATATAAACCGATCCCCAGATTTGGCTTGCGGAGCCAAAAAGAAAAGCAAATTTCATCCGATCCGGCTGAAATTTGGTACATGGTGTTGGTATATGGTCTCTAACAACCATGCAAAAATTGGTTCACATCGGTCAATAATTATATATAGCCCCCATATAAACCGATCCCCAGATTTGGCTTGCGGAGCCTCAAAGAGAAGCAAATTTCATCCGATCCGGCTGAAACTTGGTACATGACGTAAGTATATGGTCTATAACAACCATGCAAAAATTGGCCCATATCGGTCCTTAATTATATATAGCCCCCATATAAACCGATCCCCAGATTTGGCTTGTAGAGCCTCTAAAAGAAGCATATTTCATCCGATCCGTCTGAAATTTGGTACATGGTGTTGGTATATGGTCTCTAACAATCATGCAGAAATTGGTCCACATCGGTCCATAATTATATATAGCCCCCATATAAACCGATCCTCAGATTTGGCTTGCGGAGCCTCAAAGAGAAGCAAATTTCATCCGATCCGGCTGAAATTTGGTACATGGTCTCTAACAATCATGCAGAAATTGGTCCACATCGGTCCATAATTATATATAGCCCCCATATAAACCGATCCTCAGATTTGGCTTGCGGAGCCTCAAAGAGGAGCAAATTGCATCCGATCCGGCTGAAATTTGGTACATGGTATTGGTATATGGTCTCTAACAACCGTGCAAAAATTGGTCCACATCGGTCCATAATTATATATGGCGCCCATATAAACCGATTCCCAGATTTGGGTTGCGGAGCCTCAAAGAGAAGCAAATTTCATCTGATCCGGGTGAAATTTGGTACATGATATTGGTATATGGTCTCTAACAACCATGCAAAAATTGGTCCACATCGGTTCATAATTATATATAGCCCCCATATAAACCGATCCCCATATTTGGCTTGCGAAGTCTCCAAGAGAAGCAAATTTCATCCAATCCGGTTGTAATTTTGAACATGGTGTTAGTATATGATCTTTAACAACCGTGCCAGAATTGGTCCATATCGGTCCATAATTATATATAGCCCCCATATAAAACATTCTCCAGATTTGACCTCCGGAGCCTCTTGGAAGAGCAAAATTCATCCGATCCGGTTCAAATTAGGCACGTGGTGTCAGTATATGGTTGCTAACAACCATACCAAAATTAGTCCAATCACACCAAAATTGGTCTATATCGGTTCATAATCATGTTTGCTCTAGAGCCAAAAATAATCTACCAAAATTTTATTTCTACAGAAAATTTTGTCAAAATTTTATTTCTAGAGAAAATTTTGTTAAAATTTTATTCGGTTCATAATAAAATTTTCATCATTGTCAAAATTTTATTTCTATAGAAAATTTTGTTCAAATTTTATTCTGTTCATAATCATGGTTGCCACTCGAGCCAAAAATAATCTACCAAGATTTTATTTCTATAGAAAATTTGGTCAAAAGTTTATTTCTATAGAAAATTTTGTTAAAGTTTTATTTCTGTAGAAATTTTTGTCAAAATTTTCTTCCTATAGAAAATTTTGTCAACATTTTTATTTCTATAGAAAATTTTGTGAAAATTTTATTTCTATGGAAAATTTTGTTAAAATTTTATTTCTGTAGAAAATTTTATGTCTACTTTGTCAAACTGAATTATATACGTATTGGATCGATCTTTTTTGATTTAATATATACCACGTATGGACTTACATACAATTTAGAAGATGGTGTTAGGAGGTTTTAAGATACCTTGCCATCGGCAAGCGTTACCGCAACTTAAGTAATTCGATTGTGGATGGCAGTATTTAGATGAAGTTTCTACGCAATCCATGATGGAGGGTACATAAGCTTCGGCCTGGCCGAACTTACGGCCGTATATACTTGTTTTTATTCATAAATACACATCCCAGCAAAAAAGCGTCGTCGTTGTGCAAAATTGGCGCAGAAGCGGTGAATTTAACATGGGCTTGTCACCACCATTTTAGCAGCTGTTGCACAGAATATGCATCACTACTTTAGGTGTGATCCGAATACAGTTTTTTGAATGTGAATTTAAAAATTTTGTGTCCTCCCTAAGATATTTATATCTTTGGGAGGACTTTTTTGGAAGTGCTTTTAAAGTTGTACCTTTACAAGTACTTCCAACATTTTTTGTTGGGAGGTTGATCGAACTCCCATTTTTATTTCTAGAGCATTTAGAAGAGGATTTGCATAAAATGAGCACCCGCCTCCTGGTTTTGTGTTTTGAAATCTTCATCTTTTTGTAACTCGCAAACGGGTATAACAAAAATTTCATATTTTTCCAATTTTTAGTTTTTTATGGATTTTCTACAGCAGAGTAAACGAATAACTTTTTTTCAAAAAACTTGCCAAAAATTTATTGGGGATTTTTATGGGGAATTAAATTGGGGATTTTTGGGGATAAAAGCTTTCCATTTTGGGGACAAGAGCCCGTAAAATACTGGCAACACTGCCTGATATAGGTGGCAGGAACGATGGAGGAACGAAACAAAGGGCAGATAAGGCGGTGTATAACTGACATAGAGTTATGGCGAGAAAGAAGCTATGGGGAAGTAACGTATTATATGATTCATATGCTCTCTGGTCACGGATGCTTTCGAAAGTATCTGCACCCCATGGGGAAATGCAGCTTAGAGAACTTTATCTACAAAGAAGAAGAGGGCGCGGATGATGCCGAATATGTATTCTTTAGATGTAGCCGGTGGGCAGAACGACGGACAGCGCTAGAAGATGGCATTGAACATGTCTTTCCAACCAAAAAATATAATCCAGAAGATGGTACAGAGTGAGAAGAACTGGGAGGCGGTTCCGTGGTAGTAATCATACCCCGAGGGATGGGTTTTTAGCCGGTAGCCATTTGGAGTCCGTCACACGGGTGGACACACTGTCAGGTGTATACTAGAGGTGTGCACGTGAGTAATATTTTACTCACGCACACTCACGACGGAGAAATCTTATTCACGCACGCTCACGAAAAGAAAATTTGTACTCACGCACGAAAATCTTTTAAATGTCGTGACTCAAGAAAAATATCGTGACTCACAAAAAATGTCGTGACTCACGAATAATTTTATGAGTAATTTACCTATAGAACCTCATTGAAAATATGAGTATGATTAAATTCGAGAGTGTTATAAAACTTTTAAAACTTAGGATGTCACTAAAATTATATATGAATTGAACTCGTAAGCATTTTATGTTCGTAAGCGGGATTATTTTCGTGAGCGTGTTTTTCCGAAATTCTTTACTCACGAAGATATTATTTTCGTGACTCAAGCACGACATTTGTTTGATTAATCACGCACACTCACGCCGTTACCATCAGCGTGACTCACGCATACCCTTGCCCGCAAAAACATAATTTAATTTCATTATTTTAATTTTAATTAATTTATTTTATTTATTTTAATTATTTAATTTAATGTCTTTAATTGTCTTTCAATCACATCGATGAAAAGCTCTAAAATAATTACCCTATTTGCTATAGCTCTCTTCACAAGTGTGCAAGTACACGTTTGAAATTTAATTAAGCATGAAATTTTCATGTTTCATTAAACAAAATAGAGTAACACTACACAGACACACACACACAATTATACTATATACATACACACAAAAACACATTCATACATATGCAATTACACGTATAAATATAAATTTATTTAAACACGTCTGAAATTACAGCTTAAGCTTGTTGCCATAGTAATAAAAAGGTGTTATTCACGGATGTGTATGTGCCTATGTGTGTACGTGCGCATGTGTTTGTGTTAACAATGTTTTTCAACAATTCACCCTGACAGACTGACTGCATCCCAATTAATTGGCTTTGACTACCATTGTTAATGCTTCCTATTATATTTTTCTGGTTAATTAAAGTCATAATTAAATTTATAAAGTTTTGTTGTGTTTGTGCATAGAAGTTATTATCGCCCCACCACACCCTATTGGGTATATACTGCATTCACTATAGATGGAAGTTCTGGATGAATACTAAAACCAAGGTAATTATATCGGCATTTTATATGCATATACAATAGAAAAGTATTCAATAATTGTTGAGCTAGTTAATATGGACAATAGTGTTTTTAAACTTACATTGTCTTTGATAAAATATTGCAGAATTGAGTTTTAACCATTTACCTAAAACGATAAAAAAAATTGTCATTCAATAAATGTGGTTCATTCTGATTTGTATAAAAATTTAGTAAAAATGTATAGTGAACAGTTTTACAATTACAATAGGTACACATGTAATATGAACCCAGCAAAAAAAATGGAAGTTGTTCCGCAAACATTTCTTTTAAAGCCCATCCCAGGATCCCCCATCGCACTGTTAGAAAAATATGTTTTTCATATGTTCCGATATGAACAAAATGTGTTTCGGGCACGATTTTAAACCACAATATATTTAAGTGCGAACATGTAATGTTCCTAAACTAACACTAAATGTTTGGGACATCTATGTTAATATGTTAGAATATATTATGTTTGGGGCATCAATGTTTCATAAAAATCATATGTGTGAATACAAACATATATAAATTTACAAATTTCGACTAAACATACATATGTTGTGATATTTTATTCAAAGCGACAGAGAGAGTATAGAGAGAAATAGAGATGGAAACCGGGAGAGTTGACGAAAGATATCAATATAACACAGCAAAAGAGTCAAAAGAGAACAATTTCTGTGAAACCGCTTGTATGTTGTTTCGGAAAACTGTTTTATGATAAGGCCAAAAATGTGATATGTTTAAGTCTAAATATTATTTAATTTGAATAAAGAGAATATACATTCTGAACCAAGAGAATAGACATTTGAAAAAACAAACAGCTTATGTTTTCGCCTTGAGAGCAGCATTTTATATATGTGTGGACATGTGTTTTGTTTATCATTTTGGCATTATGGGCACAATTTTTTTCTTGGTTCGTTAAAAGAAATCAGGGGTCTTCATAAAAATAACGAAAGAGCACTATACTCTTTTTAGAGTTGGGACAGTAAAATGAAATAAGGAGGAAATAGTGAAAAATTACACAGTAAAATGTAAAAAAACAAACTTTAGTTCCTCTTTATTAAAAAGTAGTCCACGAGGAGTTGACGGACACCATCAAATATAAAAGCGGGCATTAAGTTCGAGTTTTACAGCTAAAACAATTTAAAAAGTTTATTTTCTTTAAAATGAATTATTAAAGAAAAATAAAAGGAATTTTAGAGCGATGGTGTTAAATGCTAGTAAAAAACTGTTCACTCCTAAATAAATTTATGTTTATATTATAAAATTATGTATGTATGTTTATACTCGACTCCACGTTCTTCTTTTGTTAGTTTTTGAATTCCTTCCAAATTTTAAAGTTTTGTACAAAATTTTTTTTATTTTTGCAATAAAAAATAATATTTTATCCAAAAATCAGTCAATTTCGTTTATATCAAGCACTGTTACTGACTATAAATCTTTAATAACACACATTTCGAAGTTTCATTTAAAAAAGAATTAATATAGTATAAATATAAATGTGTAAATTAAAAAAAAAAAATGTTCGGTCGGAGCAGGGATTGAACCCACGACCCTTTGCATGCAAGGCAGACATGCTAACCACTGCTCCACGTGGCAAACAAATGTATGTTTCTGTTAAATAATGTTATGTTTGCATGGGCTCGTGGGCGCTGCAAACTATGCTATATAAATGTAACTTAAAACGATAATTATCTACTGGTGACTATAACAGCTACGTAGCCCAGTGGATAGTGTGTTGGCTTACAAACTGTATGGTCCTCGGTTCGATTCTCCGTGCAGGCGAAAGGTAAAATTTAAAAAATTTATAAAAGTGAATAATTTCTTCAACATTATTTGTATTACAGAGAAAGGTTCCAATAACTAAAAAATTTCGTGGAAGTGAAAATTACGAGTATGTTAGGCAATGAGCACAATCGTGTTTGGGAAAAATTCTTCCAAGCATATAATATTTTTGGCTCAAAATGCTTCCAAACATATAATATGTTCACATAAAACAAACATATTAATGTTTCGGCAGTATGCAATAATATATGTGCTTCCTGCAAAATATGTTTGGAACATATGTTAAAGAAGCGATTTTTTTTGAGGGTGCGAGTTTCTTCAACTTCCAATGCAGTCCTTTTGGACAAGCCCACAAACATTTCTACTAAAGCGCATCGTGGGATCCCCCAATGATTTTTTTCCACTTCCGATGCAGTCATTTTGGACAAGTGCACAAACATTTCTTCTAAAGCGTATCGTGGGATCCCCCAATGATTTTTTTCCACTTCCGATGCAGTCTTTTTGGTCAAGTATTATAAACAAAGCAATCAGGGTATTTTAAGTGCAAATTTTGGACAATTAAATTAAAACAACATAGAAAACTAATAAAAAATAAAAAAAATTAATAAACAAGTTAAAAAAAAAATAATAATAATAAAAAATAAATTTCATCCCCGGTGGGATTTGAACCTGTGCCGTTAGACTTTTTCGCTTCCATGGAAGTTCTTTTGAGAAGATTTTGCAAATTACGAGAATTTTTAATTTTTTTGTTGATTTGTAATGAAAAAAATATATTTATACGAAAATATATGCCGAAAATAAAAACGATGCATAACATAAAAAAATTATTTTTTTAGAAACATATTTGATAAAAAAAATTGCTGCTGGTGAGATTTGAACCTGCGTTTCTTATTTTTTCGTTCATACTAATAAAGAACTTCTCGAGAAGCAATTAGAATGCTAATCCTTGGTGTCGTATTACGATCATATCACACACATTTGAATTGACCTTTCGACGCTTTATATTCAATGGCGTTTGTGGCTGAGTGTGCTAAGGTGTTCTGTTATGGTGCCAGCAAACCCAGGAACGAAAAACTTTTTCAAATTGTAAGATAATAGGAAAATAATAGTGTAATAAAACATATGGTTGAAAAAAAAGTGAAATTGTTGAAGAAACAAATTTTTTCTTTCGCTTTTTAAATTTCTTCATTCAAATTAACTTCCAGGGCACAACTTCTATGACAAGCCCATGTAAAATTCATTGGAGATGATCCAAGTTTGCACTACTTCCGGATCACAGATTGGGGATCCAAACTAATTTTTTGGAAGCTCTTTTTTGCTGGGAATATACTGAAAAAAATCGAACCGCGGACCATATAGTTTGTAAGCCAATATACTATCCACTGGGCTACGTATCTGTTATTGTCATCAACTGCCAATTATCGATAATCAACGCACAAGCAACGCAAACGGTCAAGCAGTTATATTTACAAAGCATAGTTTCGGCGTCCACGAGCCGATGTAAAGAAACTTTATATGGCAGAAACACAAATTTAGTTGGCCACCGTGGAGCAATGGTTAGCATGCCCACCTTGCATACAAAGAGTCAAGGGTTCAATCCTTGTTTTGACGGAACACCAAAAAATTTTTTTAAAAATATATTTTTAAGTATACAGTGAAACCTCTGAAAAATGGACAGCCACGGTCGCCTAAATTTTGTCCACATTTGGCAGGGTTCCAGCTATGAGAGGATAATTTTAATGTGTTAATATGGCAAAAGTCCCCAGAAAACTGTCCACATTTGGGAGGTATCCGGGTTTCAGAGTGTCTAGGTTTGAGAGAAAATATGTTCGACATTACATACTACTAACATATATCAAATTTTTACTATGAAATTTCAAAATGTGTCTTATTAAAGATTTCATGTCAGAAAAGTACAATGCTTGATATAAACGACATGGACTGTGTTTTTGGATCAAGCAAAAAAAATTTTGAACAAATATATACGGCATAATATTCGATGGGAAAATTGCAAGGGTTGTAACGACACCAAGCAAATATGGCCCCATTTAAACTTAAACCGCACACTAGATATGCTAGTGTTCTCAAAGCGTCAGATAGCACTCCTGATGTCTGCTATAACGGGTCGCTGCCTGATAGGCGAATTTGCAAAAACTATAGGTGCGAAGTATAATGACTACTGTAGGAGCTGTCATGATGCAGAGGAAAAGGAATCAATTAAACACCTCTCGTGTGGTGTCCTGCTTTTTGTGTAAGGCGTAAGCGAATTTTAGGAGTATATAGCTTTAGATTACTGGCTGACCTGGAAAACGTTAACTTAAGCAGTTTGTCAATGTTTTTGAAGCAATCTGGTTGGTTCCACAAAAGTAAATAATAGAGAAGGTTCAGTGGTTAAGACTAGAAGTGCCCATATGTAATAGGTACTTTTAGTTAAATGTGGTATCACAATGGACTGAATAGTCTAAGTGAGCCTGAAATTGAATCGGGCTGCCACTTTAACCTAACCTAACCTACGGCCGTAAGTTCGGCCAGGCCGAAGCTTATGTACCCTCCACCATGGATTGCGTAGAAACTTCTACTGAAGACTGTCATCCACAATCGAATTACTTGGGTTGCGGTAACACTTGCCGATGGCAAGGTATCTTAAAACTTCCTAACACCGTCTTCTAAATTACAAGGTAGTCCATATTAAACTAAAAAAACCGATTAGTTACGTATATAATTATGTTTAAAGTTTCTATAGAAATAAAATTTTGTCAACATTTTCTATAGAAGTAAAATTTGGAAAAAATTTTCTATAGAAATAAAATTTGGAAAAAAATGTCTATAGAAATAAAATTTTGACAAAATTTTCTATAGAAATAAAATTTTCCATTCTTTTTGTTTTGTTATTGTTGGTTTTGTTCTTTAAGCACTGTTGTTGTTTTTTATTGCAGCTTAAAACCATACATTGACTAAACTACAAGTGTAGCTTAACCAACAGAGGAAAAGAGGGTTCAAGTGTGGTTTATTGTTGGGTTTAATGAACTGCCTGAATTTATTCTGATAATTGGTTGATAGTTTTGCTGCAAGTAGAGGATGCTGATGAGGAATGTGGTAATTCCGAAACGTGCGTCCATCCAACCATCTTGCAGTCTATAGGGCTTTGCTCAAATAAATTTGACAAACATTCCTTTCCTCTGTTGGTTAAGCTACACTTGTAGTTTAGTCAATGTATGGTTTTAAGCTGCAATAAAAAACAACAACAATGCTGAAATAAAATTTTGACACAATGTTCTATAGAAATAAAATGTTTACAAAATTTTCTATAGAAATAACATTTTGACAATGTTTTCCATAAAAATAAAATTTTGGTAGATTATTGTTGGCTCGTGTGGCAACCATGAATATGAACCGATATGGACCAATTTTTGTGTGATTGGGGATCGGCTATATATAACTATAGACCGATATGGACCAATTTTTGTGTGATTGGGGATCGGCTATATATAACTATAGACCGATATGGACCAATTTTGGCATGGATATTAGCGGCCTTATGCTAACACCACGTTGCAAATTTCAACCGAATCGGATGAATTTTGCTCCTCCAAGAGGCTCCGGAGATCAAATCTGGGGAACGGTTTATATGGAGGCTATATATAATTATGGACCGATATGGACCAATTTTTGCGTGTTTGTTAGAGACCACATTCTAACACCATGTTCCAAATTTCTACCGGATCGGGTGAATTTTGCTCCTCCAAGAGGCTCCCGAGGACAAATCTGGGAATCGATTTATATGGGGGCTATATATAATTATGGACCGATATGGACCAATTTTTGCATGGTCATTAGAGACCATATACTAACACCATGCACCAAGTTTCAGCCGGATCAGATGAAATTTGGTTCTCTTAGAGGCTCCGCAAGACAAATCGGGGGATCGGTTTATATGAGGGCTATATGTAATTATGAACCGATATGGACCAATTTTTGCATGGTTGTTAGAGACCATATACCAACACCACGTACCAAATTTCAGCCGTATAGGATGAAATTTGCTTCTCTTAGAGGCTCCGCAAGCCAAATCGGGGGATCGGTTTATATGGGGGCCATACGTAAAAGTGGACCGATATGGACCAATTTTTGCATGGTTGTTAGAGACCATATACTAACACCAAGTACCAAATTTCAGCCGGATTGGATGAAATTTGCTTCTCTTAGAGCAATCGCAAACCAGTTTTGGGGGTCCGTTTATATGGGGGCTATACGTAAAAGTGGACCGATATGGCCCATTTGCAATACCATCCGATCTACATCAATAACAACTACTTGTGCCAAGTTTCAAGTCGATAGCTTGTTTCGTTCGGAAGTTAGCGTGATTCTAACAGACGGTCGGACGGACATGCTCAGATCGACTCAGAATTTCAACACGACCCAGAATATATATACTTTATGGGGTCTTAGAGCAATATTTCGATGTGTTACAAACGGAATGACAAAGTTAATATACCCCCATCCTATGGTGGAGGGTATAAAAAAAATTGTCTTGAGACTAAAGATTTCTTTCCCTTAAAATACGAATACGAGTTTTGCTTGACATAGAAGACGCATTCAGAGTTTCTTCGTTGTCCAGAAGTCTACAAACTTTTCAATGATATGAACATGACTACAAAACTAAAAAACTTTCAAAAATGGGAGATGTCTTTCAACTTTATTTCAACAGTGCAAAGTATAGAGTGCTCTTAACTGAGAGAATTCTGTTAGCAACTTAAATAAGAGTACCCTGAACAAATGTCATTGGATATTTTCAACTTGGTTAGAATTGATTTCTTTATGTGAGTGTTATATGTAATAGGTACATTTAGCTAAAAAATAAGCCTGAAACTTTCTGAAACTCTAGCCTAGTCAAACATATACCGAATCGCAGTCTATATTTGCACTGCATTTTGAGTTGTAGTCGAAGCTCTGTTGTTGTTGTTGTAACAGTTTATTGTGATCTCATCCATTTCATGTTATACGCTTGGTACATCAGCTTGTTGGCAGATCAAGGAACTCTGCGACTAAGATGGGGTGTGTCCAGAGTGATCTGGTGGTAAGTCGGGTTGGTTTGGCTGGGCAAGAGAAAAGATGACGCGTGTCGTGTGGCCCTTGGTTGCAAATTGGACAAACGTCAGCTACGCTGCTATCAATCACCGATAAGTAGGAATTGAGGCGGCTGCACTTGCCTGATCTTAATTGGGCCAAAACTACCCTAGTCTGCCGTGGGAGGTCTCTTTCCTCCGGTGCTATGGGCGGTGGTCGGACTCCAAGAACAGGATTAACTTTGTAGCTTCTCACCGCTTCAGCTACAGTATCCTCACGAATCCTGTTCAAACCTGCCTGGTACGCTGCTTGATCTAGAGGCTCTCTTTTATAGCGCTGGATCTCGCGCTCTAGATTATGTATATCAACCCTTACGTTCCTGGGTGGTGGTTGTGTATCCATAAGATGGTGGTTTGGATGATTACTGCGATAACAACCCAGGAGATACTGCTTTGACAACATGTAGTTGTGTCTTCGCACAGGGATGATCTTTGTCTCCACATAAAGGTGATCCAGGGGTGTGCTGCGGAGACACCCAGTCGCAGTTCTAAGAGCAGCGTTCTGGCAGGTTTGTATGTTATTCCACTGCGTATCACTGGTCTGCGGTGTCCACACTGGCGCTGCATAGTTTACCACTGACCGGCCAATTGCCTTATAAGTAGTTAGCAAGGTTTCTTTGTCCGCACCCCAAGTACTGCCGGCTAGTGCCTTGAGGACCTTGTTTCTACCACGGAGCTTATTACAAATTGCAGTCCAAGAATCTTGGGGTAATTTGTGGTCGGAATTATTACTCCATCGACTCTGATATTCAACTGCCTGCGCACTTCTGCCGTCCATGTAGTAAATAGTGTGGCTGAGGATTTGGTGGGGGATATCCTCAAGTTTCTCGCAGTGAAATAACTGGTAAGATTAGCTATGTAGACGTTCAACCGATCGCAAATGTCATCAACATTGGGCCCAGATGCCAAGATTGTACAGTCATCCGCATATGATACAATCTCGACGCCGTCAGGAGGGGGTGGAATCGAGGACATGTAGAGGTTAAACAGTGCCGGAGATATCACCCCACCTTGGGGAACTCCCTGTTTAACTCTACGCGGTCTTGACTTTCTGTCCCTGAATTCCACGTACGACTGGCGTCCACACATATAATTCAGCACCCAACGCTTCGCTCCTGCCGGTAGGGACGTATTCTCGATGTCCTCAAATAATGTGGCATGGTTGACCGTATCGAATGCTTTCGATAGGTCAAGCGCCACGAGGACCGTCCTGTGACACGGCCTGGGCTGGTTAAGTCCCTTATTAATATGTGTCGAAATGGCATGTAAGGCTGTTGTCGTACTATGTACCTTACGGAATCCATGTTGATGGTGGGCAGCTGGAAAATTCTCCACAAGGCTGGGGAGGAGTAATGCCTCAAGTGTCTTGGCTACTGGCGAAAGAAGGGATATCGGTCTGTACCATTCACCTTTGCTCGAATCTTTGCCCGGTTTCAGTAGTGGAATCACCCTTCCCATTTTCCAGACATCGGGTATAATGTGTGATTCCAAAGACAAATTGAGGAGTCTGGTCAGGTACTCAACTCCCAGTATTCCCAGATGCTTCAGCATTAGCATTGAAATTCCGTCAGGGCCCAGCGCCTTAGATGGTTTCGCGCTGTTGATGACATTGGTAACTTCGGCTGCAGTAAATTGTGGTGTGTCATCGGCTCGGAGACCACGTACACGACGGGTGGCTCTCCTTTTCGCTCTATCACTCTCGGGATGCTCGACAAACTGTCGGTTGAAGTATTTGGCGCACCTCTTCGGATCAGTCACAGTCACGTCGCCAAATGTGACTGAAATCCCATCATCCCTTGTGGAGGGGTTCGAGAGGGCTCTAACTGTTGGCCACAATTTACCAGTTCCTGTTCCTAAGTTACATTGCTTCAGGTGCTCTAACCAAGTGTTCCGCTTGTGCTCGTCGACTATCTTACTAATCTCTAGATTTAGTTCTCTGATTCTAGGATCAGCAGGGTTAGCACGACGGCGTTCATCACGCTCGTCTGCGAGTCCCGCCGCTTCGGCTGGGAAGTTGGGCCTCACCTGGGCAATTCGACCAGCGGGTATGAAGCGAGCGGCTGCTGCGTTGATGATGTCCCGGAACTCCCTCTGGGCAACATGAACATGTGAGGGGGACGGGAGCTCACTGAAGCGGCGATCGGTGTATTCTCTGAAGCCTTCCCAGTTGGCTTTCTTTTGATTAATAAACGTCCGGCGTTCAGAGGTTATGAAATCGGAGGGTCGGTTGATGGTGAGAATTATGGGGAGGTGGTCCGAACCCAATGAAATGACGGGTTGCCAGGAGACGTCATTTATCAGACCAGGCGATGCTAACGATAAATCTGGCGAACTGCTGCAGTCACCCATAATTCGAAGCTCTATTTTGTTCTACTATAAATTGTAAAATTTTACTATTCAAACACACATACAAACATCTAATGGAATTGTTTACATACATTGTCATTTGTCATAAAAATTAATAATAGTTTTTAATATAATAACTATATCAATGCGGCTGTCGTGATATTTCACAATTAAATAATTCTGTTAGACATTTTATAATTTAATTTCAATTGAGCTTTTGTTCAAAAATTAATTGTGTCGGTTTTTTGTCTCGCTTTTATTTTAATGGAGGGCACTTGAGAATCTGTCTGGCTGTTAGTTGGTCATCTCATTCTGAAGTCATACTGAAATTGTTCATAGATATACCCAACACTACGAATATATACCACTTGAACCACCGTCTCCATTTCACCCAAAGCGATTCTGTTAATTAAAAATGTTTTTTTTTTTTTATTTTTGTAATTTCATCAAAAATTATGATGTCATTCATTTCAATAAACTATTATGTAGACGTATAGGGTTGATGTCCAATAAAATTGCATACACTGAAGAAAAGCTTGGCCTGTTTCAAAGATTTTGTCTATATACACGCAAAAACAATAATTCTTTCCTCCCAAAGGAAATTTTACACAAACAAAGTTCGTTTCTCATTTGCTTGTAAGGAAGTTTATTTGGAAGAAAAGTGTATACTTTTTGTTGTAAATGTTTATTCTTTTCCAGAATGTAAAAACAATTTCATAAAGACTAACTCCAAAAAAAAAAACAATCTTTTCTGGTTAATTGCATTTTTCCTCACAGTTTTCTCACTTCCACGAGGTTTTTTAGGTCTTAGCACCAAACAATGTAGAAGAACTTATTCGATTTTATAAATTTTTTAAATTTTACCTTTCGCCTGGACGAAGAATCGAACAGCTGACCATGCAATTTGCTTTTCTGCTTCAAGGAAAAGTTGTCTTACTTCAAAAACTTGCAACTTTAATGGAGACATGCAAATTTGAAATATTCGTGTCCTAAGTTTAATGAAAAAAATTTAATATAAGTTTATAAACGTTCTTTTAATTAAATTTTTTATTTTAAATAAATTTGCCCTTGTTTTTTTTATTGTGTAAATTCATTGCACAATCCTCCATATTAGGTCAATATTGTTTTCAGTGTAGAATAGGTTTACGATTACCCATGATACAAAAAATTATATTCATAGATTTCAGGACAGAATATTCTCTCAGTACATCAGAATGGAGAGATGATATTCAGTTGAACGATAATGGTTAATTGAAATTTATATGAGACTTTTTGCATTTGTTTTTTAAGGCTTACAGTTTTGACTCATTGTCATACTGACAATAAAACTGTCCCATTTACTAGAGCAGCAATAATAAATGCATGACATTGATTTTAATATGGAAATCTGAAAATTATTTTGTTATGGCTTAATTTTAACAAAGAAGCGAAAGTGATTGTTACATGAGGTTGCAACATACGTTGACCTTACCTCATTTCCGGCATTAGACTTTTGACATAAACAACCAAGAGAGAAAGAGCTAAAGTAGAGTTGAGCTGTCTAAATTTTACGCCAAACAAATTACTGGCAATTGATACTTTTAAGAAGAATTATGTAATATGAATATTTTTGTTGAATGGAAAATTGAAATTTGTTTCATAACATCAACTACACAAAACTCAAATTTAAAAGAAAATTATGTCCTAAAGGTATGCTTATTTCAATTATCTGCTTCTTTGGCTCGGAATCAATACCAAAATCTTTAGTGCAAAGACAAAATCTCTGGAACCGGGCATGCTTTTTTTAATGTATATTGGCAGCCCGTTATGTCAAACTCACTTTAACTATTAAGTCCACTGTGGGGAACACCACTCATATCACTGACTACTGCCCGATTTCATATTTAGTTCAATAACAATGTTCCTCATTTTATAGCCGAATCTGAAAAGCGATTAATATTACCGTGAAACCACTTAGATAAGCTTAAATACACTCACAAATGTCACCAGCATTACCGAAAGTGATAAACCACTGGTGGAAATTTTTTGGTGTTCGGTCAAAACTGGCATTGCAGCCATGCTAAAGAAAAACAAAAACTATATTATACCCAGCACCACTTTGTAGATCCACATTTTCGATACCATATCAAATCCGTTAAATGTGTTGGGTGCTATATATAAAGGTTTTTGTTTAAATCTGATGGATCTGAACAAAATTTGTTAGACATCTAAAAATAATTAAAAAAGTTCAGTCGGCTAATCCCCTTGGGTGGAACACAATATTAGTAACAAAATGTGAGAAAAATTTAAATCTGAAGCAATTTTTAGGCATCTTCGCAAATGTGTTTTTATAACTTATCGGCCGATAGCCACACACAAAGAAAAAAAGTTTGGAGAACGTGTACCGAAAACGTTTTTCTTTTCTTAGAGTTTTTTTGAATTGCTTTGAAAACTTTAAACTTTTATCACCAAAAAACGTTAGTTTGTTACAAAATTTTTATTTTTTCAAAATTAGTTTTTAACCAACAACACAGTTCATTTCGTTTATATCAAGCACTGTTATTTTCTGATTTGAAGTCTTTAATAAGACACATTTTACAGCTCATAGTAAAAATTTAATATAGTAGTAATAGTTCAACATGAACATATTTTCGGAATCTTCCGAACATATCTGGAATATATGTAAAAAAAAAACTATTTGGTGTTCGGTCGAAGCAGGGATCGTACCCACGACCCTTGGCATGCAAGGCAGACGTAGCAACCACTGATCCACGGTGCCCACCTAAATGTATGTTTCTGTTAAATAAAGTTTGTTTAATCGGCTCGTGGGCGCCGCAAGCTATGCTATATAAATATAACTTATATGGATAATCGTCTATTGATGACAATAACAGCTACATAGCTCAGTGGATAGTGTGTTGGATTACAAATTGTATGTTCCGCGGTTCGATTCTCCGTCCAGGCGAAAGGTAACATTTAAAAAAATTATAAAATCGAATAATTTCTTCTGAATTGTTTGTATTACAGAAAATGGTGCTAAGAACTAAAAAACTTCGTGGAAGTGGGAAAGATGTTAGGGAAAATGCAAGTAGCCAGAAAAAATTCTTTTTTTAGTTAGTCTGTATGAAATTGTTTTTACATCCTGGAAAAGAATGTAAAAACATATACAGTCTTCTTCCAAATAAACTTCCTTACAGCGAAAAGCAAATGAGAAACGAACTTTGTTTGTCTAAAATTTCGTTTGGGAGGAAAGAATTATTTTTTTGTGTGTATATTGTAGAAGTATAGGCAAATTTAAGTCAGTCATACAAGTTTTCGACTTAGCAGTGGCGATTTTACAAGGAAAGTGTTGGTATATTGACTACTTTTCCCCAATTAAGTAAAACCTATATATGGGAGCTATCTATAAATCTGAACCGATTTCAACCAAATTTGGTGTGCATAGTAAAAATGTTATTTCTACTCCCTGTACAAAATTTCACGCAAATCGGATTACAACTTTGACTGCAGTGGTCATATGAGGGGGAAAGATATATATATGAGCCACCGTGGTGCAATGGTTAGCATGTCCGCATTGCATACACAAGGTCGTGGGTTCGATTCCTGCTACGACCGAACACCAAAAAGTTTTTCAGCGGTGGATTATCCCACCTCAGTAATGCTGGTGACATTTCTGAGGGTTTCAAAGCTTCTCTAAGTGGTTTCACTGGAATGTGGAACGCCGTTCGGACTCGGCTATAAAAAGGAGGTCCCTTGTCATTGAGCTTAACATGGAATCGGGCAGCAATCAGTGATAAGAGAGAAGTTCACCAATGTGGTATCACAATGGACTGAATAGTCTAAGTGAGCCTGATACATCGGGCTGCCACATAACCTAACCTATATATATGAGAGCTATATATAAATCTGAACCGATTTCGATCAAATTCGACATACATAGCTACAATTTTAATTCTACTCCCTATATAAAATTTAAAGCAAATTAGCGCAAAACACTGGCTTCTGGGGCGATATAAGTGCATATCAGGCGAAAGATATACGGAATATACTATATCTAAGATATACTATATCTAAAACTGAACCGATTTCTTCCAAAATCAATAGTGTTCTATTCGGACCCAAAATACATACTTGTAACAAATTTGAAGTCGATTGGACTAAAATTGCGACCTAGACTTTGTTTACAAAAATGTGTTCAGAGACAGACGGTCACGGCTAGATCGACTCAGGAGCCCACCCTGAGCATTTTTGCTAAAGACACCATGTGTCCACCTCGTCTCCTTCTGGGTTTTGCAAACATATTCACTAATTTATAATACCCTGTTCCACAGTGTGGCGCAGGGTATAAAAATATATTTGTCCTACCAACCAATTTATCAGATTGTTGCTCTCTTGACTTCCGACAATATCACGAATTTTCATCTCATAGTTAATGCCGTAGTCATTAAGCTAAAGATAACAAGTATATACGGCCGTAAGTTCAGCCAGGCCGAATCTTATGTACCCTCCACCATGGTTTGCATAGAAAGTTCTACTAAAGACTGTCATCCACAATCGATGGCAAGTTATCGTAAAACTCATTAAAATCGTCTTCTAAATTAGAAGCTAGTCCATAGAAGGCAAAAAAGGTAGATTTAAAACCTGCTATATAATTCAGTTCTTGACCGGTATAAATTTTTACGTGGTGAAAGAGAGGCAGAAATGAAATATGAACACCGATTTATATGGGGGCTATATATTTTTGTATGATTAATACCAACTGTTAGCAAAACTGAATAAATGAAATTTGCTTGTACAGGAAGAATTAAAATCTGGGGATCGTTTATCATCCAACCGGATCGGATGAAATTTGCTCCTCCAAGCAAGCAAAATCTGAGGATGGGTTTATATGGGGGCGATTATGTCATTGTGGACCGATATGGACCAATTTTTGCATGGTCATATACTAACACCACGTACTAAATTTCAACCAGATCTGATGAAATTTGCTCCTCCTAGAGCCTCCGCAAGCCAAATCTGGAGATCGGTTTATATGGGGGCTATACGTAAACTTGGTCCGATATGGCGCATTTGCAATACCATCCGACTTACATCAATAGCAACTACTTGTGTTTCAAGTCGATAGCTTGCTTTGTTCGGAAGTTAGCGTAATTTCCATAGACGGACGGACATATCTAGATCGACTCAGAATTTCACCACAACCCAGAATATATATATACTTTATGGGGTCTTAGAGCAATATTTCGATGTGTTACAAACGGAATGACAAAGTTAATATACCCCCATCATATGATGGAGGGTATAAAAACTTATTATGAATTTTTGTCCGTGTTCTCGCCATGATGCTAATACATCCTCAATATCTTACAATAATAACTTCAGAAATGTATTTTCAACTTATGAAGTTCCCTTCGAGGAATACGTAATCTTATATGAGAAAAATCGTGGCATAATTAAATTTCCTGAGTCATCAGTAGATGAGGGTTCCCTAATAGCGTTTTATGTTTTTACAAGGAAAACCTCAAACTAGGAAATCTTGTCACAAATGTGTTATTGTCAGCTTTAATCACTCTCTTTATACGCACAACTCTCATAGTGCAGTGCATACTCAATATGCATTTTAATGCCCTTCTCTGTACTCGAGTGCATGTAAATAAAATGATAACAGTACCATAACAACAACAAAAACTACAGCATGCAATAAACACATGAAGTACACTAGAGTGGCTTATTGAGAAAGGAAAATACCCCTCCACCACCACTTCACTTACTGCACAATTATTGCTGCTACCGTATAGATATTGGTGTTTGGACAGACACACTTGTACTCTAAGAAGTTTAATAGTTTGGAAGACTAACACATAACAGGGGTGAGAGTATTGTATAGAATAAAAGAGTTCTCTCTCTCTGTCACATCTAAGCCTATTATTAAGTTCAATGGGTCAATAGACTTAAAATGTGGCTTTACTAAATGAAAAGAAAATTGGGTTTCCGAAACATTTATTGAATTTTTCGATTTTCATGTTAGCTACTAAACATGTATCGTTGTTGCTACCAAAGCATAATTGACCCAATTGTACCACAACTGTAGTACTTGATAGTTAGTGGTGATAGTTAGAAGAGATAGGAGCGAGAGCATGTATGTAGTTAACTAACTGAGTACTCTATATTCATATTGCCAGTCATTGTATTGTACTCTTAGAGAAGCCAAAGCAACATTGACAACAATGTCAATAAGGAAAGTTCATAGTTGTGTGATACCTGGTGAGTGCTACGTTGACCCAACGCTGATATCCTTACAATAGCATTGATGTTAAGGCTATGTGTTTAGAATCTATCAAGTGCTAACATGAAAATGTGTTGAGCCTTGAGAAGCTAACAAATCCTTGGAGACATTAGGCCTGTTTTATTTTAGTAGTCTATCTACGGATGTTCTACCTAGAATATCTCATCAGTGTCAATTGGATCGGTGTTGCAAGACTGCATTTTGATAAAGTGACGTTTCCTCGTTTAACAATAGCAATTTTTGTAATGGTAAAGTATCATAAATAATGACAACAGTAAAAATTTATTACTATTTTAGCACTTCATATATTAAAAATGTAAGGTTTCACTTGTGATTGTGTTGAACATTTTTGGACATATCCTTGATTAACGAATACTCTGTTTTGCTGTCAGGGCGGAAATGCCAACTCCCGAAGGGCAAAAAGCTCCAAAAATATTTTATAAATTCTAACAATGTGCATGAAGATAAATAATAGCCGAGACACAAACCAGATAGTTTTTGCCTGCGCACCGAATGGGTCAATTACAATTTGGGGAAATAAAATATTTAATAAAATTCAGCACTTTCCAATATATTTGCGCAATATATTTTGGTATTAAACGAAAGACCTTGAAGAGTACTATAAATGCAAGTGGTTTTTACTTTCGAAAGCATCCCAGAAATTTTATTTTGCTGCTATATTTTAAAAGTTTTGTCCAACTTGGAATAAAGTTTAACTATGCCCACTGTGCAAAACCTGCTCTACATTTTTTGGTATCAAATGAAAGCTCTTGTACTACAAATGCAAGTGGTTTTTATTTTCGAAAGCATTCCAGAAATTTAGGGTTTTGTTATTTTTTTTTTTAATTTAGTCGCCACAATTTCAAATAAAACTCAAATGCGCCCACTTTGCAACACCTGCTCTACAGAGTTTGGTATCAAATGAAAGCTCTTGACGAGTACTATAAACGCAAGTGGTTGTCATTTTCGAAAGGATCCCAGAAATGTAGTTTTGTGGTATTTTTTTTTTTTAATTTAGTCGCCACAATTTGAAATAAACCTCAAATGCGACCACTATACAATACCTGCTCTACCTTTTTTGGTATCAAATAAAAGCTCTCGATGAGTACTATAAGGCCAAGTGTTGCCATATTCGAAAGCATTCCAGAAATACGGAATTTTTTTGAAAAGAAAATTACTTTTTTAGAATTTCAAAAAAAGTGCACATTTTTTTGGGAAACTTTCGAAAATAAAAACAACTTGCATTTATAGTACTCGTCAAGAGCTTTCATTTGATACTAAGCAATGTAGAGCACAGTGGGCACGGGTGCCCTATATTATAAATTCGTGCAAACTAATTTTATTTTTTAATAAAACCGATATTTCTGGGATGCTTTCGAAAATAAAAACCACTTGCATTTAACATATAGTAGTCGTCAAGAGCTTTTATACCAAAAAATGTAAATAATAACAAAAACAAGTATATACGGCCGTAAGTTCGGCCAGGCCGAATCTTATGTACCCTCCACCATGGATTGCGTAGAAACTTCTCCAAAACCAAATCTCTGGATCGGTTTATATGGGGGCTATATATGGACGTACCAAATTTCAACCAGATCGGATGAATTTGGATTCTCCAAAAGGCACCGGAGGTCAAATCTGGGGATCGGTTTATATGGGGGCTATATATAATTATGGACCGATATGAACCAATTCCTGCATGGTTGTTGGATACCATATACTAAAATCACGTACCAAATTTCAACCGAAACGGATGGATTTTGCTCTTCCAAGGGGCTCCTTTATATAATTATGGACCGATTTCGACCAATTTTTGCATGGGTATTTGAGGCCATACATTAACACCACGTACCAAATTTCAACTGAATCAGATGAATTTTGGTCTTCCAAGAGGTTCCGGAGGTCAAATCAGGTGATCGGTTTATATGGGGGCTATATATAATTATGAACCGATGTGGACCAATTTTTGCATGGTTGTTAGAGACCATATACTAACACCATGTACCAAATTACAGCCGGATCGGATGAAATTTGCTTCTCTTAGAGGCTCCGCAAGCCAAATCGGGGGATCGGTTTATATGGGGGCTATGTATAAATATGGACCTATATGGACCAATTTTTGCATGTTTGTTAGAGACCATATACTAACACCACGTACCAAATTTCAGCCGGATCGCATGAAATTTGCTTCTCGTAGAGGCTTCGCAAGCCAAATTTGGGGGTCCGTTTATATGGGGGCTATTCGTAAAAGTGGACCGATATGGCCCATTTTCAATACCATCCGATCTACATCAATATCAACTACTTGTGCCAAGTTTCAAGTCGCGTGATTTCAACAGACGGCGGACGGACGGATATGCTCAGATCGACTCAGAATTACACCACGACCCAGAATATATATACTTTATGGGGTCTTAGAGCAATATTTCGTTTCGTGTGCTACAAACGGAATGACAAAGTTAATATACCCCCATCCTATGGTGGAGGGTATAAAAAGGATCAATACCACATTCATAACAATCAAATGCTATAGTTGGCAATAAAGATGAGGTTCTTTAACTTTTGACAGTCTAATCAGAATTTGTGTATGAAAATATGTCGTCAATTAAACTCAATAAAAATCAAATGAAACAAAAATTAAATAAAAACTCCAGAAAGCACCAATATAGTGCTTTTTTAAAGTCACTAAAAAGGCCATTTAGTGCTTTTTGGAAATCGAAAAAAGCACCAAATTCTCATCACTGCGTCAGGGTATCCAGTACGAAAAGAAAACAAGCCTATTGAAATGCCCACTTTAACATTAAATGGAATATGAGGCGGCCTGCTATTCCACGGAGGACGAACTTACGTCGAGCGTAGGTGCACACGATCGTAGCGGACAATGATGCTGCAACCATAGAAAAAATCATGAACAGCGTGCACGTTTCAAAACGATCTGTTCATGAAAGTGAATCAACAAAGATATGGTGTCAAACGGAGAACAAGCGGTGTTATGTAACAACGATAAAAAAAAACCGTGACTCGAACCTGGATTGTCTGTTCCATATGCGTTAACAGTCGCCTTAGGACATTGCACCACCGACGGAGTTGCCACAAGCACGTCTAACGAATGTTTTAAGACTTCTCATGGCCAAAAAAAAACGAAATCCGTTCATGAAATCGTGAACATCCGCGGATGAAACCGTGAACATTGATTTTTCGTGAACGTTTCCCTTTCAATTTGTTCACGATTTTGGAACGTAAGTTTTTCTATTAGTGTGGCTCTTGAAAATAATGTGTTAAGAACTCGACTCTCAAACATATATGTTTTACACCGAAACATATGAAAAACACTCTTTTTCGTCCATTGTAGGACCTAACCTCAATAGGCACTTTTATCCAACAAGACCGACCAAATAGATATGTTGCTTTAGGGAGGACCATTTGCTCAGTTATTTCACCAACGAAACGATTATGCGAATATTCTTATTTTTCTTTTTTTATATAAACTCCCCTAGCATATTTCGAATGCTTAAGCCACAGTAACTCGCTCCATTCATGTGAGCTGAAAGCAAAAAAGGCAAACTGAAATTTGCATAAAAGAAATATAAAATTGTAACGACAACGAATATGAATGGTTTGAACTTTTCAATTTACATCGAACAAAGACCCCTATCGCCCTCAACTTACCCACCCCAACAACATTCCCATTTAAACTGGGTTCATCCGATATTATACCATTTGCCCGCCTCACTTATTGTAAATGTGACAAGAACAACCTAACAGAAAAAGAGATACAGAGAGAAAAAAAAAAACAAAAAACGCCGGTAATGATGCGACACATGAAGTGCCCCATAAAAAACGCCGTTGATGTTACCTGCAATAAAATAAAATAAAACCGCCAAAGTCACTCAACCATACAACCTGAAACAGTAGCGGTTGCAGCAGCAACACGCCATTCCCCATACCCGTCTCAGCGATGAGCCCTATCATCGCAGGCCCAAACAAGTGTGCTGTGTGCTGAGCGATGTGAGAAAGAGGAAATACTTAGGGCCATCACCACACAAAAGGAAGACGAATAATAATGATAGTGGTAACATGAACCTCAATTCACACCATTCGAAGTGTTCCGTATTATTACTGTCTCCACCACCCCCAATCGCAAGATCAGCCCATCAGAGCGAAGTAGTTATTTGGTCATATAACGAAAGCACAGAAAAAATGCGAATACAAAAGCCATTGATTGTGGGGGTGTTACCTCAAGACCCATATGGGTATGTCTCCCTCAAAAACAAAAAAAAAACAGATGTAATGTGTTACGAGAATTATTTGACAAATGCACAGTGGTTAAAAAATATGTGTATGTATTTTCCAAATAGGGTTTAAAGTTTATACCTACTACCTTAATCTACTGATTATAACAACCCAGCAAAAAAAATTGAAAGTTCTTGTAGAGGCACAACTTTAAAAGGACTTCCAAAAATGTCATCCCAAAGATGTTCTTTGTTTTACCTATACAGGAAGTACTTTTAATTTCATTTTTTATATCCCACTTTTTATACCCTCCACCATAGGATGGGGATATATTAACTTTGTTATTCCCTTTGTAACACATCGAAATATTGCTCTAAGACCCCATAAAGTATATATATTCTGGGTCGTGGTGAAATTCTGAGTCGATCTGAGCATGTCCGTCCGTTGAAATCACGCTAACTTCCGAACGAAACAAGCTATCGACTTGAAACTTGGCACAAGTAGTTGTTATTGATGTAGGTCGGATGGTATTGCAAATGGGCCCTATCGGTCCTCTTTTACGTATAGTCCCTATATAAACCGACCCCCAAATTTTGCTTCCGAATCCTCTAAGAGAAGCAAATTTCATCCGATCCGGCTGAAATTTTGTACATGGTGTTATTATATGGTCTCTAACAACCATGCAAAAATTGGTCCACATCGGTCCATAATTATATATAGCCCCCATATAAACCGATCCCCCGATTTGGCTTTCGGAGCCTCTAAGAAAAGCAAATTTCATCCGATCCGGCTGAAATTTGGTACATGGTGTTAGTATATGGTCTCTAACAACCATGCAAAAATTGGTCCACATCGGTCCATAATTATATATAGCCCCCATATAAACCGATTCCCAGATTTGGCTTGCGGAGCCTCTAAGAGAAGAAAATTTCATCCGATCCGGCTGAAATTTGGTACATGGTGTAAGTATATGGCCTCGAACACCCATGCAAAAATTGGTCGAAAATGGTCCATAATTATATATAGCCCCCATATAAACCAATCCCCAGATGTGAACTCCGGAGCCCCTTGGAAAAGCAAAATCCATCCGATTCGGTTGAAATTTGGTACGTGATGTTAGTATATGGTATCCAATAGAGCATTGCAGCGGTCATATATTTTTGTGTTCGAGAACATCTCGAAGCCCAAAAAGTAAGGTAGAGATTTGTAGTTGTTCCCGTTTGGACTGATGTTTGTAAGTTCGAATACAACCATAACTCGTTCTCGTTTTATTGTATGAAACGGTCAATCAAACAACTTCAGCCTTCGGGATCAAACACAACGAGTCAAATTGTTTTCGAAAACATAGTGAAGGAATCGAGGATTTCGAATCTTTTCTTGCCCTCACGTAGTAACAATAACAACAACTTTTATATGTATTATACGTTTATTTAGTTGTATGTTGATGGAAAGGCGTTAGTGTATGAAGTAAAAAAAAATAACATAAAGTGGACAAAATCATCTGCGTTTTATGTAAAAAGGTTTTAACAGCAAAACAAAATATTACTCTAGTTTTTAGGGGAAACATTTGGGATGATATTTTTGGGCATCGTAGTAAGTAATCGTTAAAAATGCAATTCACTTTTTCGTATAAAAATAAGGGGCATTCGTATTTAAAAGGAATAAAACATTTTGTCTTTTTCTATAGAAATAAAATTTTGACAAAATTTTCTATAGAAATAAAATGTCGATAAAATTTTCTATAGAAATAAAATTTTGACAAAATTTTCTATAGAAGTAAAATGTTTTTACAAAATTTTTACAAATTTTTTTTATAGATTTACTCGTTTGCGAATAAGTTCATTGTTCTTTACTTCTAAAAAATTTCCCTGAAGTTGGAGTAGCAAATTTCATCCGAGTCAGTTGAAATTTGGTACATTGTGATAGTATATGGCCTTTAACAACCATGCCTAACTAGGTCGGTATCGGTATATAGTTATATATATAGCCCTCAGATAAATCGATCCCCAATCACACAAAATTGGTCCATATCAAGTTCATAATTGTATAAGGCCCCCATATAAGCGATCCCCATATTTCAATTCTGGCTTTCTACGTAGCGTGCAAAAGTCCATGTCGATTCGTAATTATTTGTAGACTTACCTATACATACCTTTTTTGTCTAATATATACCACGTATGGACTAACTCACAATTTATAAAACGATGTTAAGAAGTTTTAAGATACCACACCCAAGTAATTCGATTGTGGATGACAGTCTTTCGTAGAAGTTTCTACGCAATCCATGGTGGAGGGTACATAAGATTCGACCTGGCCGAAATTACGGCCGTATATACTTGTTCATATTTTTAATGGGTGATATTCATTTTGCTTGTTTCAAATATGCTAAAACCAGAGTAAGAATTAATAAAATGGTTCAAATTATCAAAATTTTGTCAAAAAAATATCACAAAATTTTTTAATTCACATCCAAAACACTGAATGCGAATCACACATAAATCACATAAATTCAATTTTCCAACACTTCCGGATCCAAAAAGAACATTTTCACTTTTTTGGCGACCCTTTTTTTGCTGGGTAGTCTAAACCAGATCGGATTTGGTTCACAAAATCATCGGAAGAGGCTTTTAATCGTCCGCGAACGTCAATGTTTTATTATTTCTGGCAAAGCAATGTGGGAGCTAGATGACTCTACTAGGCAACACCCGAAGAAATGTTTATAGGCCTAGAAGTGGTCGTACATAAATTTTTGCGTTGTTAGGTCGCCTCCATTTTTGCGTTGTTAGGTCGCCTCCATTGGTATAGCCTCCATATAAACCGACCACTAATCTTGACTTGCCAATCCTCTTGGAAGAGCAAATTTCACCCGATTCGGTTGATCTCAATTCGGGTTTGATGAAAGTAGTTTATGTGCCAGCCATTCTATTCTGAAAGTTGTGAAATAAATTCCGTCCGTGGGCCTTTCTTGGCACCTACATGTTTTGATATCAGTTGAATGTTTCCCTTGAAAAAACTGTCAGTTCCACTGTACATTATCTCTGGATCATTGAATGATATTACTTAACATTGAATTTAAATTCAAAATCAAAATTCACATCATTCACAAAAAAGAAAAGAAAACTGTAGACCAAAGAAAATGTTATTGGGTTATTTTCTCAGCCAAGTGAAAATTTATACGAAATTGTGATTATGACTTCACGTATGATTGAATTCCACAAGCGTAACATTACCAGCAGATGTTTAAATGAATGTTTCCTCCCCAATGATCCACTCCCCTACTCTGGCTACATTTGCTTGCAATACCAATGCAAAGCTTTGAGTGATGATATTTCAGTTTTCAACACAAAGAAGATTTCAAAGCAACCCATATGGATTCGTTACAGTTCAAAGGAAAATTGAAAATTCAAAAAAAAAAACGAAAAATATTCTTCAATTGAAGAATACATTAAGCATAATTCTAAGAGTGGTCATAAGCCATAGATGGTTGTGGACATTTCCTCTAGAGCTACAAGAGCAAGTACAAGAAGTACTAGACGAAGGATATTTTCTAGTATCCATATGGCTTTACCAAAAATTTGCATATATGCAGATCTGAAACGACATTCACCACTAACTTCATTTGTTTCAATTGCCCTCTAGTGTATTTTCCATCATACTCTTCGATCAAGGATGGCTTTCTAGTCCCGGTAGCTTACTTAGGACAACTCGAGCAGAAGAAAAAAATCAAGAGTTTTCCAACTGGAAGTAGTCTTGTTTCTCACATCCCCATATGTCGGATGAAAGGAGTTTCCTTTGCATTCATCATTCATATCTGTCTCCAACTAAAAGTCAATCAGATATGAATTTCAGTTCCATTCACTTTAGCTTTGAGCTGAATGTCATGGAAGTCAAAAGAATCTAGTCACAGCCCAGGATCATTTGATATCCTTTGCTATGTTTTCATCATCCCCTGAGTTTGGTTTGAAAAATGACTTTGTCCTGCTTTTGGGAGGGAAAGTCATATAAAGAGGACATTTTTGGTGGTTTGTGGTTGCTTGATGATTCTTAGTTGAGAAATAAGCAACTGCAAAGGACAACATTACTATCCGTATCCAACGAATGGAGAACGAATTTGAATGTAAAATAGTTCACATGGAGTTCCTAATCACTTAATGAATTGGTAGTTTGCGGCTATATAACCAATTTGAAAAGTAGTTGGAATGTCGCCAACATTTTTGAGAGTGTGAATTAATCAAAACGAAATATGGTAGTAAGGACTGCCACTTTCACCCTTAGGTTACATTGAGTAGAAGTTCACTAATGTGGTATCACAATGGACTGAATAGTCTAAGTGAGCCTGATACTTCGGGTTGCCACCTAACCTAACCTTACCTACATTGAGTAGACAACTTGATTTGCTCCATGAAAATTCGTCTATTCCAAGAAACTTTAGAACGAGTCGTAGGAAAGCTGGATTCAGAGGTTAAAACGGATAGGCCTAGAGCACATGCATGGATAACTGCAAACTCTTCCCATTGCTGATTTGAAGAATGGTTATTTGGATGAGGTGCATAGACCTGCACGATAAGATGTGTTTATGTTGAATATTCCGTTTTTGCAACATCTAGTTCCTAGGGCCCGCTGAATTATGACTTTAGTAAACCTCAAATGAAGGTATACAAACGTGATCCATGGAACAATCCCGAAACTGACAAGTCTCTATGTAAGTCCGATAGGTAGAGTTTCACTTGGAAAAGCGAGGTAGATACCAACGATTCAGATATGGAAAAAACATAACATCTCCACTACGTGTGTCCGATATAAATGCTAAGTCTCTAGTCGCAATAAAATTGAGCCAAAAGTTGTTGCGTGATGTACCGACCTGTAAGAGGACGTTCTTGATGACACAATCGAAGCGACTTGTTGGGAGCCACCGTGGTGCAATGGTTAGCATGCCCGCCTTGCATACACAAGGTCGTGGGTTCGATTCCTGCTACGACCGAACACCAAAAAGTTTTTCAGCGGTGAATTATCCCACCTCAGTAATGCAGGTGACATTTCTGAGGGTTTCAAAGCTTCTCTAAGTGGTTTCACTGGAATGTGGAACGCCGTTCGGACTCGGCTATAAAAAGGAGGTCCCTTGTCATTGAGCTTAACATGGAATCGGGCAGCACTCAGTGATAAGAGAGAAGTTCACCACTGTGGTATCACAATGGACTGAATAGTCTAAGTGAGCCTGATACATCGGGCTACCACATAACCTAACCTAACCTAACCTAAGCGACTTGTGTTGTGGTGCTTCAGAAACTTAGTGAGAATCCGGTTTCTCAAAATAAGTTTCACCATTGTTAAGGGGGCCACCGAAGTGCTATGGTTAGCATCACCGCCTTAGGTTGAATCCCAGTTTCGACCAACGACGAAATACGTCTTACGGCGGTGGTTCGGCTATAAAAAAGGTAGTCCATTGTCATTGAGCTTAATATGGAATTGGGCAACTCTCTGTGGGGGGCTATACCAAAAAGTGACCCATTTGCAATACCATCCGACCTACATCAAGAACAACTACTGGCGTCAAGTTTGAAACAGACAGTTTCGTGCGTAAGTTTGCGAGATTCCAACAGACGGACGAATGGATATGGCTAGATCGACTTAAAATTCAATTCCGATGCAGTCCTTTTGGACAAGTGTTAGAAAGTACGCAATTAGGCCGCATTAAGTGAAAATTTAAGTTTTGGACAATTAAATTTGGCAAAAACGAATAGAAAATCACATTAAAAAAGAAGAAAATCACAAAAAAAAATATAAAAAATCATCCCCGCTGGGATTAGAACCTGTGCCGTTTGACTTTGTCACTTCCATGGAAGTTCTTTTGAGAAGGTTTTGCAAATTATGTTACGATAAATTTTAATTTTTTGTTGATTTTTAATGGAAAAATATATTTATACAAAAATATATGCCGATAAAAAACAAAATAAAAACTATGTATAACATAAAAAAATATTTTTTTAGGGAAATATTTAATAAAAAATTGCCGCTGGTGAGATTTGAACTAGCGTTCTTTATTTTTTCATATTTGTGGCCGAGTGTGTCAAGGCGTTCTGTTATGGTGCCAACAGACCCCGGTTCAAGCCCCAGTGGAAGCGAAGAAGTTTTTCAATTTGTAAAAATTAGGTAATAAGAAAATAAAAGTGTAACAAAACTATTGATAAAAATAAAAAGTGAAATTGGAAAAAAATTTTTTTTTTCTTTATCCAAATGAACTTTTAAAGGCACAACTTCTTAAGCAATGCCAAGGATCCAAAAACGGAGTACTTCCGTCCTATGACAAGCCCATGTAAAATTCATTGGAGATTACAAATTGGGGATCCAAACTACATTTTTGGAAGCTCTTTTTTTGCTGGGTAAAGTCAAAATCTTTTTTCATTCATTTTTTTTAGTGTACTCTATTTTGTTTCCGACCAATATTACGATGCATTAGAACTAGCCAGCAAAAATATTTGGAAGTTGTTCTAAAGGCTCAACTTTAAAAGCACTTCCACAAAATGTCCTCCCAAAGATGTTCTTTATTTGAATTACACAGGAAGTTATTTTAAATTAAATTTTAATACCTCCCATCCTATTAACCTTGTCATTATGTTTGTAACACACATCGAAATATTGCTCTAAGTATATATATTCTGGGTCGTGGTGAAATTCTGAGTCGATCTAAGCGTGTCCGTCCGTCTGTTGAAATCACGCTAACTTCCGAACGAAACAAGCTATCGACTTGAAACTTGGCACAAGTAGTTGTTATTGATGTAGGTAGAATGGTATCGTAAATGGGCCATATCGGTCTACTTTTACGTATAGCCCCCATATAAAACGATCCCCAAGTTTGGCTTGCGGAGCCTCAAAGAGAAGCAAACATCATCCGATCCGGCTGAAATTTGGTATATGGTATCTAACAACCATGCAAAAATTGGTCCTCATCGGTCCATAATTATATATAGCCCCTATATAAACCGATCCCCAGGTTTGGCTTGCGGAGCCTCTACGAGAAGCAAATTTCATCTGATCCGGCTGAAATTTGGTACATGGTGTTGGCATAGGGTCTCTAACAACCATGCAAAAATTGGTCCATATCGGTTCTATAATTATATATAGCTCCCATATAAACCGATCCCAGATTTAGCTTGCGGAGCCTCAAAGAGAAGCAATCTTCATCCGATCCGGCTGAAATTTGGTTCATGATGTTGGTATATGGTCTTTAACAACCATGCAAAAATTGGTCCATATCGGTCCATAATTATATATATATATAGCCCCCATATAAACCGATCCCCAGATTTGACCTCCGGAGCATCTTGAAGGAGCAAAATTCATCTGATCCGGTTGAAATTAGGTACATTTCGCTAGTGTATGGCCGTTAACAACCATGCCAAAATTGATCCGTATCGATCCATATTATATATAGCCCCAAATAAAGCGATCCCCAATCACAGAAAAATCACGATTGCCACTCGAGCCAAAAATAATCTACAAAAATTTTATTGCCATAGAAAGTTTTGTCAAAATTTTATATTTCTATAGAAAATTTTGTCAAAATTTTATTCCTATAGAAATTTTGTCAACATTTTAAGTCTTTAGGAAATTTTGTCAAAATATAATTTCTATACAAAATTTTGTCAAAAATTTATTTCTATAGAAATTTTTGTCAAAATTTTATTTGTATAGAAAATTTTGTCAGAATTTTATTTCTGTGGAAAATTTTGTAAAAATGTTATTTCTATTGAAAAGTTATGAAGCATTTCATAGTTGGAGAGGAATATTTTGCAAAATCTTCTAAAACATCAAGAATTCTACCAATCTACCAAACAGTAAAAAATCTGCCATTTTTGATAGACTGGTGGTCATAATTGTGCATAGCCCCCCATATAAAGCCACCCCCATATTTCAATTCTGGTTCTATAATTACATCACAAAAGTTCATATCGGTTCGTAATTATTTCTTCCCTATATACACCGGTGAAGAACTGAGTATATACGTATTTCATCGACCTTTCTTTTGTCTACTATATATCCCACATGGACTAACTTACAATTTAGAAGATGCCCTACAGGAAATTCGTGCAAATTGCCACTGACGGACCTATCACAAGACTGGTACCGGTGATTCAGTTTGTCGCAGTTTTAAAATAGTGATAATTTAATGATTTCCATACTCGCGTAATATAAAAATCTTATTGGGTCTACACATTTAGTGAAGTAGAATTAGCAGAATAACCTATTATTGAACATTTTTCAAAAGTTTTTCATTTCTAGTGCGATTCGCATAACCAAACTGAAACAGATTTCTAAGAGTTTGTCCGAGACTGGTTCATGAGGACCTGTCTATGGAGAGCTACTACTAAAATGCCCCAGGACGTGTTCTTAGGAACGAGCCCAAGGCGTGTCCTAAAGTGTAAATTTACCCCGTCAATGACAAACCCATGTTAAAGTGACCGGCTCCTTCCATAAGTCTTGACCAGAACTATAACAGTCCTGCGTTTGATCCATTTCCCGTAGGGTGATGTTAAGAAGTTTTAAGATGCCTTGCCATCGGCCGCAACCTAAGTAATTTAATTGTGGATGACCGTCTTTAGTAGAAGTTTCTACACGGATGAAAAAGACTGTTTTTCATATGTTTGGATATAAACATTATATGTTTGGAACACAAATTTTTAAACACAATATTTTTGAGTGCAAGCATATAATGTTCATAAACTAGCATAACATGTTTGGGACATATATGTTAATATGTTAGAACATATTATGTTTGAGACATAAAATGTTTGTAAATATAATATGCTTGGATGCAAACATATATTAATTTAGAAATAGCCTATAAACATATATGTGTTTAGTAGCTTGGAGCGCTATTTAACAGGGAGCGATATTGAATTAAGTTGGTGGTTGTTGCTTGTTATTACAAAATGAACATTTTATTTTTCCTTGGGCAATTGATCAGCTACTTCTTTGATCCTTGCAAACTGTGTGGTCCGCTGTTCGAATCCCCGTCCGGCAAAAGGTAAAATTAAAATAAAAAAAATCATAAAATTGAATAATTTCTTCTACAATGTTTGTATTACAGAAAAAGGTGCTAAGAACTAAAAAATCTCGTGGAAGTGAGAAAGATGTGGGGGAATATACAATTGGGCAGAAACAAAATTTTGAGCATTCAGGTCGAAAACCTATGTTGTTAGCACCTATATTACCTGTTTATTCATTATGATTGTAAATATATAAATAAATAAATAAAATTTTGAGCACAATATTGTTTGGGAGATTTTTTTTTAAGCATACAATATTTTTGGGTGCAAAATGCTTCCAAACATATTATATGTTCACATAATAACATATTGTTTTTTGGAAGACAACATTATTGAATTTGGATGCAAAAATACAAAATGTTTGGAACTTAGACTACCCAAACATATATTGTTTAGACCAATATGCTTTCAAACATATTATATATTGGTAGAGATCAAACATATAAATGTTTGGACAATACCCAAAAATGTATATGCTTGAAGCAAAATATGTTTGGGAGTATATGTTACAGAAGCGATTTTTTGTGAGCGTGTACGCAATCCATGGTGGAGGGCCGTATATACTTGTTATAACTCGCTTTTTATACCCACCACCATAGAATGGTGACGGGGGTATAATAAGTTTGTCATTCCGTTTGTAACACATCGAAGTATCGATTTCCGACTATATAAAGTAAAGGGTGATTCTTTTGAGGTTAGGATTTTCATGCATTAGTATTTGACAGATCACGTGGGATTTCAGACATGGTGTCAAAGAGAAAGATGCTCAGTATGCTTTGACATTTCATCATGAATAGCCGAACGATCTGCCACAACGTCGAATTTTCAGTGAATGGGCCCTAGAAAAGTTGGCAGAAAATCCGCTTTTTTATCGATAAATTTTGTTCAGCGATGAGGCTCATTTCTGGTTGAATGGCTACGTAAATAAGCAAAATTGCCGCATTTGGAGTGAAGAGCAACCAGAAGCCGTTCAAGAACTGCCCATGCATCCCGAAAAATGCACTGTTTGGTGTGGTTTGTACGCTGGTGGAATCATTGGACCGTATTTTTTCAAAGATGCTGTTGGACGCAACGTTACGGTGAATGGCGATCGCTATCGTTCGATGCTAACAAACTTTTTGTTGCCAAAAATGGAAGAACTGAACTTGGTTGACATGTGGTTTCAACAAGATGGCGCTACATGCCACACGCTCGCGATTCTATGGCCATTTTGAGGGAAAACTTCGGAGAACAATTCATCTCAAGAAATGGACCGGTAAGTTGGCCACCAAGATCATGCGATTTGACGCCTTTAGACTATTTTTTGTGGGGCTACGTCAAGTCTAAAGTCTACAGAAATAAGCCAGCAACTATTCCAGCTTTGGAAGACAACATTTCCGAAGAAATTCGGGCTATTCCGGCCGAAATGCTCGAAAAAGTTGCCCAAAATTGGACTTTCCGAATGGACCACCTAAGACGCAGCCGCGGTCAACATTTAAATGAAATTATCTTCAAAAAGTAAATGTCATGGACCAATCTAACGTTTCAAATAAAGAACCGATGAGATTTTGCAAATTTTATGCGTTTTAAAAAAAAAAAAGTTATCAAGCTCTTAACAAATCACCCTTTATATATATTCTTGATCAGGGAGAAATTCTAAGGCGATGTCCGTCTGTCTGTCTGTTGTAATCACGCTACAGTCTTCAATAATAAAGCAGTCGTGCTGAAATTTTGCACAAACTCGTCTTTTGTCTGCAGGCAGGTCAAGTTTGAAGATGGGCTATATCGGTCCAGGTTTTGATATAGTCCCCAAAACCGAACTCCCGATTTGGGGTCTTGGGTTTATAGAAATCGAAGTTTTTATCCAATTTGCCTGAAATTTTAAATCTAGAGGTATTTAATGACCATACAGAGTTGTGCCAAAAATGGCGAGTATCGGTCCATGTTTTGGTATAGCCCCCATATAGACCGATCTCCCGATTTTTTTTCTTGGGCTAATAGAAACCACAGTTTTTATTCAATTTACCTGAAATTGGAAATCTAGAGGTATTGTAGGACCACAAATATGTGTGCCAAAAATTGTGAGTATCGGTCCATATTTTGGTATAGCCCCCATATAGACCGATCTCCCGATTTTACTTCTTGGGCTTAAAGAAACCGCAGTTTTTATTCAATTTACCTGAAATTGGAAATCTAGTGGTATTGTAGGACCACAAATACATGTGCCAAAAATTGTGAGTATCGGTCCATGTTTTGGTACGGTCCCCATATAAAACGACCTCCCGATTTAGGGTCTTGGGCTTATAGAAACCGTAGTTTTATTCAATTCGATGAAATTGAAAATCTACAGGTATTTTAGGACCATAAAGAGGTGTGCCGAAAATGGTGAGTATCGGTCCATATTTTGGTACAGCCCCATATAGACCGATTTCCCGATTTTACTTCTTGGACTTCTAGAATCCGAAGTTTTTATCCTATTTGCCTGAAATTGGAAATCTAGAGGTATTTTCGGGTCATAAAGAGGTGTGCCGAAAACGGTGAGTATCGGTCCATATTTTAGTATAGCCCCCATAAGAACGATCTCCCGATTTAACTCCTTGGGTTTCTAGAAACCGTAGTTTTTATCTGATTTGCCTGAAATTGTAAATATTCTGGTATTTTAGGCTCACAAAAACGTGTATCGGATTAAGTTTTTATCGGTCCATTTGGTAATGCCTCCATATAGACCGACTTCACTTCTTGAGAGTGTAGAAGGCGCACTGATCATGAAAATTGCTTGAAACTCAATGTAAAATTTCCAGATTTTACTTCTACAGATTTAAGATTTCAAATCAAGACGTTATTTTATAATTTTCTTGCACACTTACAAGAGATGTTAATGATTCCTCTAAAACTCAAACAAAAATGGTTCTTATAAATCCAGAATCTGTTATAGTCCTCATATGTGAAATCTTTAAATTTATCTTCGGGAAGTGTCCTCAAGTCCTCAAGTCCTCAAGCCCTCCTGAAATTTCAAAGGAAACCCTAATATTTGGTTCATGGTGGTGGGTATTTATGATTCGGGCCGGCCGAACTTAGTGCTGTATATACTTGTTTCATATTATGAATGGATAGGTTTAATTGTTCTTATTTCAAAAAGGTTTATACCACAGTAAGAATTTAAGAAAAAACAAGTAAGGAAAGTCTAAAGTCGGGCGGGGCCGACTATATTATACCCTTCACCACTTTATAAGTCCACATTTTCGATACCATATCAAATGCGTCCAATGTGTTGGATGCTATATGAATCCATACACATATATTCTGTATATCTGAGCAGATCTGTACAGAGTTCTGCAATAGTTATAGATTTTACATTTAAGTCGGCTAATGCGCTGAGGTGGAACACAATGTTAGTAAAAAAATATAGGAAACATTTAAATATGAACCAATTTTGAGGCAACTTCGCAAAATTGTATTTATGATTTATCGGTCGATAGATGTGTAATAGAGTAGTAGGAAAATGTTGATAAGTTTTCGTCTTAGCAGTGGCGATTTGATAAAGAAAATGTAGGTATTTCGGCCAGTTTTGCCTAAATAGGAAAAACATATATATGGAATCTATATCGAAATCTGAACCGATTGCAATCAAATTTCACATGCATAGTTACTATGTTGAATCTACTCCTTGTGCAAAATTTCACGTAAATCGGATAACAACTTTGACCTCTGTGGTCATATGACGGAAAATTGGGCGAAAGATATATATGGGAGCGATATCAAAATCTGAACCGATTTCAACCAAAATAAACACGCATATGCAGAACCTTAATTCTACTGCCTGTGCAAAGTTTCAAGTTCAATTCTACTTCCTCTGCAAAATTTCACGTAAATCAGAGTAGCACTTTTGCCTCTGTGGGCATATTAGTCCAAATCGGGCGAATGATATATATGGGAGCTATATCTAAATCTGAATCTTCTTCAACTAAACTTTGCACAATTAACAATACTATAAAACGTACTCCTTGTGCAAAATTTCAAGCAACTCAGGGCAAAACTCTGGCTTTTGAGGCCATATAAATCCAAATTGGACGAAGATATATATGGGAGCTATATTTAAATCGGAACCGATTTTAACCAAATTAAGCACACATAATGATACTATTAAACGTACTTGTTGTGCAAAATTTGAAGCAAATCAGGGCAAAACTCTGGCTTTTGGGGCCATATAAGTCCAAATCGGTCGAAAGATATATATGGGAGCTATATCTAAATCTGAACCGATTTCAAATATATTTGGCACAATTAACGATACTATTAAACGTACTCCTTGTACAAAATTTTAATCAAATCAGGGCAAAACTCTGACTTTTGAAGCCATATAAGTAAAAATCGGACGAAAGATATATAGGGGAGCTATATCTAAATCTGAACCGATTTCAACTAAATTTGGCACAATTATCGATACTATTAAACGTACTCGTTGTGCAAAATTTGAAGCAAATCAGGGAAAACTCTCGCTTTTGGGGCCATATAAGTCCACATCGGACGAAAGATATATATGGGAGCTATATATAAATCTGAACCGATTTAGCTGATATTTGGCAGCTTTTACGGGACTGACAAGAAATTCAGATTACAAAATTTGAAGAACGTCGGTTCATAAATACGTGAAGTATGATCAAATCGGTGATAACTATATATGGCAGCTATATCTAAATCTGAACCGTCTTTTTCCAAAATCAATAGCGATTGTCTTCTACCCGAAGAAAGACGTTATGTCAAATTTGAAGACGATCGGACTTAAACTGCGACCTGTACTTTGTGCACAAAATTACATATACAGACAGACAGACATCGCTAAATCGACTCAGAATTTAATTCTAAGCCGATCGGTATACTAAAAGATGGGTCTATGACAATTATTTCTTGGCGTTACATACAAATGCACAAACTTATTATACCCTGTACCACAGTAGTGGTGAAGGGTATAACAAGTATATACGGCCGTAAGTTCGGCCAGGCCGAAGCTTATGTACCCTCCATCATGGATTGCGTAGAAACTTCTTCTAAACACTGCCATCCACAATCGAATTACTTAAGTTGCGGTAACGCTTGCCGATGGCAAGGTATCTTAAAACCTCCTAACACCATCATCTAAATTGTATGTAAGTCCATACGTGGTATATATTAAATCAAAAAAGATCGATCAAGTACGTATATAATTCAGTTTGACAAAGTAGACATAAAATTTTGACAAAATTTTCTACAGAAATAAAATTTTAACAAAATTTTCTATAGAAATAAAATTTTCACAAAATTTTCTATAGAAAAAAAAATTTAGACAAAATTTTCTATAGAAAGAAAATTTTGACAAAAATTTCTACAGAAATAAAATTTTAACAAAAGTACCTATAGAAATAAACTTTTGACAAAATTTTCTATAGAAATAAAATCTTGGTAGATTATTTTTGGCTCGAGTGGCAAACATGATTATGAACCGAATAAAAATTTTCTATAGAAATAAAATTTTGACAATGATGAAAATTTTATTATGAACCGAATAAAATTTTAACAAAATTTTCTCTAGAAATAAAATTTTGACAAAATTTTCTATAGAAATAAAATTTTGGTAGATTATTTTTGGCTCTAGTGGCAACCAAATTTTGTGTGATTGGACCAATTTTGGTATGGTTGTTAGCGACCATATACTAACACCACGTTCCTAATTTGAACCGGATCGGATGAATTTTGCTCCTCCAAGAGGCTCCGGAGGTCAAATCTGGAGAACGTTTTATATGGGGGCTATATATAATTATGGACCGATATGGACCAATTCTGGCACGGTTGTTAAAGATCATATACTAACACCATGTTCCAAATTACAACCGGATTGGATGAAATTTGCTTCTCTTGGAGACTTCGCAAGCCAAATCTGGGAATAGGTTTATATGGGGGCTATATATAATTATGGACCGATTTGGACCAATTTTTGCATGATTGTTAGAGACCATATACCAACACCATGTACCAAATTTCAGCCGGATCGGATGAAATATGCTTCTCTTAGAGGCTCCACAAGCCAAATATGCGGATCGGTTTATATGGGGGCTATATATAATTTATATGGGGGCTATATATAATTATGGACCGATGTGGACCAATTTTTGCATGGTGGTTAGAGACCATATACCAACACCACGTACCAAATTTCAGCCGGATCGGATGAAATTTGCTTCTCTTTTAGGCTCCGCAAACCAAATCTGGGGATCGGTTTATATGGGGGCTATATATAATTATGGACCGATGTGGACCAATTTTTGCATGGTTGTTAGAGACCATATACCAACACCATATACAAAATTTCAGCAAGATCGGATGAAATTTGCTTCTCTTTGAGGCTCCGCAAGCCAAATCTGCGGATCGGTTTATATGGGGGCTATATATAATTTATATGGGGGCTATATATAATTATGGACCGATGTGGACCAATTTTTGCATGGTTGTTAGAGACCATATACCAACACCACGTACCAAATTTCAGCCGGATCGGATGAAATTTGCTTCTCTTTTAGGCTCCGCAAGCCAAATCTGGGGATCGGTTTATATGGGGGCTATATATAATTATGGACCGATGTGGACCAATTTTTGCATGGTTGTTAGAGACCATATACCAACACCATATACCAAATTTCAGCAAGATCGGATGAAATTTGCTTCTCTTTGAGGCTCCGCAAGCCAAATCTGTGGATTGCTTTATATGGGGGCTATATATAATTATGGACCGATGTGGACCAATTTTTGCATGGTTGTTAGAGACCATATACCAACACCACGTACCAAATATCAGCCGGATCGGATGAAGTTTGCTTCTCTTTTAGGCTCCGCAAGCCAAATCTGGGGATCGGTTTATATGGGTGCTATATATAATTATGGACCGATGTGGACCAATTTTTGCATGGTTGTTAGAGACCATATACCAACACCATATACCAAATTTCAGCCGGATCGGATGAAATATGCTTCTCTTAGAGGCTCCACAAGCCAAATCTGCGGATCGGTTTATATAGGGGCTATATATAATTTATATGGGGGCTATATATAATTATGGACCGATGTGGACCAATTTTTGCATGGTTGTTAGAGACCATATACCAACACCATATACCAAATTTCAGCCGGATCGGATGAAATATGCTTCTGTTAGAGGATCCACAAGCCAAATCTGAGGGTCCCTTTATATGGGGGCTATACGTAAAAGTGGACCGATATGGCCCATTTTCAATACCATCCGACCTACATCGATAGCAACTACTTGTGCCAAGTTTCAAGTCGATAGCTTGTTTCGTTCGGAAGTTAGCGTGATTTCAAAAGACGGACGGACGGACGGACATGCTTAGATCGACTCAGAATTTCACCACGACCCAGAATATGTATACTTTATGGGGTCTTAGAGCAATATTTCGATGTGTTACAAACGGAATGACAAAGTTAATATACCCCCATCCTATGATGGCGGGTATAAAAAACTGGTACAAATTATTTAAATTTTGTCGAAAAAATGTAAAATCCATTGCAAATTTTTGAAATTATATGAAGTCTGACATTTCTGACAAGCGTTAGAATGCATAAAAAATTATTTATTTGGCAAAATATCACAATTTCTTTTTTAATTCATATCCAAAATACTGAATATGAATCACACCTTAAGAAGTGATGCAAATTCAGTGCAACGGCTGTTGAAACGGTGGACATCCGTCCTATGACAAACCCATGTTAAATTCATATCTACTGCGCCAATTTTGCACCACTTACCGATCCAAAAAGAAAATTTTCACTACTTTTTTGGCGACGCATTTTTTTGCTGGGCAGCAAAACAAATTTTATTATACCTTCCCATTCAATTCAATTTTGGTGTCGCATTAATTACTAAGTCATTCCACCAAGGTTTTCAATTTTAAAGAACGCCATCCAAACTTATTATTCAATTTATCTTCAATTCTATGTTAGCTCAACTATTGTCGATGACATTTTCCAAAAATTGTGGTACCATTCGAAAATGTCACTAAACAATGTCAACTAATTCATTAATTAAGATTCATGGAACATGTCGGCTTGTTTGCCGACAAATCATCCGTCCATTGAGCACGACAACACATGTCTACCTGTAAAAGAGGAGGAAATCTATAACCTGTCCCCCCGGTCCTCTATGTACAAATTGATTCGATTTGAATGGCCATTGACCCTTAATTAAATCGAAATGCATTTGCCTCTAACCGAAAAAATCCAAAAAAGTCTACGAAATCAAACCCCAAAAAAATCGTAAATGTCATTCACCTTTCGTGTGTAGGTAAGTGGTGGAGAGTCCGTAGGGGGATAATTGGAGTGTTGATCTGTTTTGGATGTTTTCTTGATTTTCCTGCAAACAAAGGAAAAAAAATATCATGGAAAACTGGTATTGACTTTTGTACTCAATTTGAGTTTTTTTTTTCTCTGTTTTTCGTTGTATGGTGACATTTTCCATGGACTTTAGGCCATTTTTGGTTGCCACTGTGTGTTTTGTTGGTGTCTTTGTGTCCGTCTTTCCTACTGAATGAGTGAATGTCAGTTTTTCCTTTGTGGCCAATTTAAAAGGCCAACTAGTTTTGAGGGTTTTTTCTCTTTTTCTTGTTGCCGCTGTTTGCATTTCGATTGTTTCGTTACCAACTTTTATTGTCATTGATTTATTGTTGTTGTTGTTGTTTTCGGCCATAACATGGGCAACTGTTTTTTTTTTGTATTGTGGATGTTTGAAAATCTTGATGTTTATTTGGGGGATAAGAAACAAAAAAACAAAAATTTGGAAGTCATCATTTTGAATTGATGGAAAAAAATTTGGGCAATCAAAATGTGTGGATAGTGTTATGAAATGGCATTGGAAAAACTCATTCACCTTCATCCAATAAAAGTGATTTAAGTTTTCCATGGAGTAGGATGACATAAAATTTCATCTAGAATGGTTTGTTTTTGCACAAGTATTGCCTTAAAACTCCCATTATTATTTGTATGCTCTACACTAGCAACAAAATTAGGGCCTACTATCCAAGTTTAGGCAATCTAAAATTTATGGCACGCAATTTACCCAATATGAAGGATAAACTTCTTTAAAATGAACCCATTTTAAATAAACTACAGTTCATAGGCTATGGTTTAAATAAAGAATCTGAGTAGTGAATATTTGAATTGCAGATAAATATAAGTAAGCTGCAAATAGGCCACGACATATTTTGCGAATTTTGCTTTTTTGGTTTAAATTACTTTTTAAATAGAACAATTTGAATTTTTTTAACTGGCATTTATTTTTACGTCAATGCACAGATTTTTTTTAAGATTCAATTACAAAATTAATTGATCCAATTATTCTATTAATTGAAAGTGCTTCAAAAACGAAAATAATACTATCAACCACAGAATTAATGAGCAAAAAACAAGTAACAGGTTGGCTGATAAGTCCCCGGTCTAACAAATAAAAACACATTTTTTTGTCAAAATTCGTTTTTATTATTCAACATAGTTCCCTTCAAGAGCGATACAACGATTATAACGACCTTCCAATTTTTTGATACCATTTTGGTAGTACTCCTTCGGTTTTGCCTCAAAATAGGCCTCAGTTTCGGCAATCACCAAATTTTTTCCCTGCGAGCATCCTGAGAACAAGAAAAAGTCGCTGGGGCCAGATCTGGAGAATACGGTGGGTGGGGAAGAAATTCGAAGCCCAATTCATGAATTTTTGGCATCGTTCTCAATGACTTGTGACACTGTGCGTTGTCTTGGTGGAACAACACTTTTTTCTTCTTCATATGGGGCCGTTTTGCCGCGATTTCGACCTTCAAACGCTCCAATAATGCCACATAATAGTAACTGTTGATGGTTTTTCCGTTCTCAAGATAATCGATAAAAATTATTCCATGCGCATCCCAAAAAACAGAGGCCATTACTTTCCCAGTGGACTTTTGAGTCTTTCCACGCTTCGGAGACGGTTCACCGGCCGCTGTCCACTCAGCCGACTGTCGATTGGACTCAGGAGTGTAGTGATGGAGCCATGTTTCATCCATTGTCACATATCGACGGAAAAACTCGGGTGTATTACGAGTTAACAGCTGCAAACACCGCTCAGAATCATCAACACGTTGTTGTTTTTGGTCAAATGTGAGCTCGCGCGGCACCCATTTTGCACAGAGCTTCCGCATATCCAAATATTGATGAATGATAATACTAGCGACGCCATCTATGTGTCAGACCGGGGACTTATCAGCCAACCTCTTATATGCGGCCGTAAGTTCGGCCATGACGAATCTTATGTACCCTCCACAATGGATTGCGTAGAAACTTCTACTAAAGACTGTCATCCACAATCGATTTACTTGGGTTGTGGTATCTTAAAACTTCTTAACATCGTTTTCTAAATTGTGAGTTAGTCCATATGTGGTATAAATTAGACAAAAAAGGTATGTATAGGTAAGTCTACAAATAATTACGAATCGATATGGACTTTTGCACGGTACGTAGAGAGCCAGAATTGAAATTTGGGGTGGCTTATATGGGGGCTATATACAACTATGGACTTGATATGGACCAATTTTTGTGTGATTGGTGATCGATTTATCTGAGGGCTATATATAACTATAGACCGATATGGACCTAGTTAGGCATGGTTGTTAACGGTCATATACTAGCACAATGTACCGAATTTCAACTGACTCGGATGAAATTTGCTCCTCCAAGGGGCTCCAAAACCAAATCTCGGGATCGGTTTATATGGGGGCTATATATGATTATGGACTGATATGGACCACTTTTGGCATGGTTGTTAAATAAAGGGTGATTCTTTTGAGGTTAGGATTTTCATGCATTAGTATTTAACAGATCACGTGGGATTTCAGACATGGTGTCAAAGAGAAAGATGCTCAGTATGCTTTGACATTTCATCATGAATAGACTTACTAACGAGCAACGCTTGCAAATCATTGAATTTTATTACCAAAATCAGTGTTCGGTTCGAAATGTGTTTCGCGCTTTACGTCCGATTTATGGTCTACATAATCGACTGGTTGAATGGCTACGTAAATAAGCAAAATTGCCGCATTTGGAGTGAAGAGCAACCAGAAGCCGTTCAAGAACTGCCCATGCATCCCGAAAAATGCACTGTTTGGTGTGGTTTGTACGCTGGTGGAATCATTGGACCGTATTTTTTCAAAGATGCTGTTGGACGCAACGTTACGGTGAATGGCGATCGCTATCGTTCGATGCTAACAAACTTTTTGTTGCCAAAAATGGAAGAACTGAACTTGGTTGACATGTGGTTTCAACAAGATGGCGCTACATGCCACACAGCTCGCGATTCTATGGCCATTTTGAGGGAAAACTTCGGAGAACAATTCATCTCAAGAAATGGACCGGTAAGTTGGCCACCAAGATCATGCGATTTGACGCCTTTAGACTATTTTTTGTGGGGCTACGTCAAGTCTAAAGTCTACAGAAATAAGCCAGCAACTATTCCAGCTTTGGAAGACAACATTTCCGAAGAAATTCGGGCTATTCCGGCCGAAATGCTCGAAAAAGTTGCCCAAAATTGGACTTTCCGAATGGACCACCTAAGACGCAGCCGCGGTTAACATTTAAATGAAATTATCTTCAAAAAGTAAATGTCATGGACCAATCTAACGTTTCAAATAAAGAACCGATGAGATTTTGCAAATTTTATGCGTTTTTTTAAAAAAAAAAGTTATCAAGCTCTTAACAAATCACCCTTTATCATATACTACCACCACGTACCAAATTTCAACCAGATCGAATGAATTTTGCTTCTCCAAAAGGCACCGGAGGTCAAATATGGGGATCGGTTTATACACTGTTAGAAAAATATGTTTTTCATATGTTCCGATATAAACAAAATGTGTTTCGGGCACAATTTTTAAACACAATATATTTAAGTGCAAACATGTAATGTTCCTAAACTAACTCTAAATGTTTGGGACACATATGTTAGAATATATTATGTTTGGGGCATGAATGTTTCATAAAAATAATATGTGTGAATGTAAACATATATGCATTTACAAATTTCGAGTAAACATATATATGTTGTGATATTTTATTCAGAGAGCGACAGAGAGAGAGAGAGAGAGATAGTATAGAGAAAGAAATAGAGATGGAAACCGGGAGGGTTGACGAAAGATATCAACATAACACAGCGAGAGAATCAAAAGAGAGCAACTTGTGTGAAACCGCTTGTATGTTGTTTCGGAAAACTGTTTTATAACAAGGCCAAAAATTTGATATGCTTAAGTCTAAATATTATTTAGTTTGAATATTAGAATGAGTATTCGGAGTAAAGAGAATAGACATTTGGAAAAAAAAACAACATGTGCTTTCGCCTTGAGAGCACCATTTTATGTATGTGTGGACATGTGTTTTGTTTATCATTTTGGCATTATGGGCACAATTTTTTTCTTGGTTCGTTAAAAGAAATCGGAACGTACGAGGAGTAAGTCAAAATATTCAGACAAAGGAAATTAAAAAGAAACGGTGAAAAATATACAAAAATTACAAAGGGATCTTCATAAAAATAACGAAAGGGCACTATACTCTTTTCAGAGTTGGGACAGTAAAATGAAAAACGGAGGAAACAGTGAAAAATTATACAGTAAAATGTATAAAAACAAAGTTTAGTTCCCCTTTATTAATAAGTAGTCCAAGAGGACTTGACGGACACCTTCAAATATAAAAGCGGACATTAAGTTCGAGTTTTGCAGCTACAAGAATTCAAAAAGTTTATTTTCTTTAAAATAAATTATTAAAGAAAAGTAAAAGGCAAAACAGGGTCATTTTAGAGCAATAATGCCAACTTTATACCGGCCTTAAAGGTAAAAATGAAATTAAGTACAAAACACGATAAGTTTTAAATGCATTTAAAAAGGTGTTAAATGCTAGTAAAAAACTGTACACGCCCAAAATAAATTTATGTGTATATTATAAAATTATTTATGTATGTTTATACTCGACTCCACGTTCTTGTTTTGTTAGAGTTTTTGGATTCCTTCCAAAATTTCAAACTTTTATACCAAAAACAGTTTTTTATTACAAAATTGTTATTTTTCCAATAAAAAAATAATATTTTATCCAAAAGCTCAGTCCATTTCGTTTATATCAAGCACTGTTTCTGACGATAAATCTTTAATAACCTACATTGCGAAGTTTCATTACAAAAATTAAATATAGTATAAATATAAACGTGTAAATTAAAAAAATTGTTCGGTCGCAGCAGGGATTGAACCCACGACCCTTTGCATGAAAGGCGGACATGCTAACCATTGCTCCACGTGGCAAACAAATGTATGTTTCTGTTAAATAATGTTTTGTTTGCATCGGCTCGTGGGCGCTGCAGACTATGCTACATAAATATAACTTATAACGATAATTGTCTATTGATGGCCATAACAGCTACGTAGCCCAGTGGATAGTGTGATGGCTTACAAACTGTATGGTCCTCGGTTCGATTCTCCGTGCAGGCGAATGGTAAAATTTAAAAAAAAATTATAAAATTGAATAATTTCTTCAACATTATTTGTATTACAGAAAAAGGTGCCAAGAACTAAAAATTTCGTGGAAATGAAAATTATGTGAGGGAATGAGCACAATCTTCTTTGGGGAGAATTCTTCCAAGCATATAATATTTTTGGGCTCAAAATGCTTCCAAACATACAATATGTTCACATAAAACACACATATTAATGTTTCGGCAGTATCCAATAATATATATGCTTCCTGCAAAATATGTTTGGAACATATGTTAGAGAAGCGATTTTTTTTGAGGGTGTATGGGGGCTACATATAATTATGGACTGATATGAACCAATTCCTGCATGGTTGTTGGATACCATATACTAACATTGAGTACCAAATTTCAACCGAATCGGTTGGATTTTGCTCTTCCAAGGGGCTCCGGAGTTCAAATCTGGGGATTGGTTTATATAGGGGCTATATATAATTATGGACCGATTTCGACCAATTTTTGCATAGGTGTTCCAAATTTCAACTGAATCAGATGAATTTTGGTCTTCCAAGAGGCTCCGAAAGTCAAATCTGTTGATCGGTTTATATGGGGGCTATATATAATTATGGACCGATGTGGACCAATTTTTGCATTGTCATTCGAGACCATATACTAACACCAGGTACCAAATTTCAGCCGTATCGATTGAAATTTGCTTCTCTTAGAGGCTCCGCAAGCCAAATCGGGGGACCGGTTTATATGGGGCTATATATAATTATAGACCGATGTGGACCAAATTTTGCATGGTTTAGAGACCATATACTAACACCATGTACCAAATTTCAGCCGGATCGGATGAAATTTGCTTCTCTTAGAGGATTCGCAATCCAAATTTGGGGGTCCGTTTATATGGTGGCTATACGTAAAAGTGGACCGATATGGCCCATTTGCAATACCATCCGACCTACATCAATAACAGCTACACCCAGAGAAGGAATATGATCACCTCAAACATGTTTTAAGAGCAAAATGTTATTTTTGGGTGGTGACCATGTAACATGGTTTTCGCAACCATGTTATTTTCTCGGAAATCATGTATCTGATTTCGGCAAGCAGGTTATATTTGACGATAAAATAACATTTTAGTGACAAACATGTTACATGGTCACCACACAAAAATAACATTTTGCTCTTGAAACATGTTTGAGGTGATCATATTCCTTCTCTGCGTGTACTTGTGCCAAATTTCAAGTCGATAGCTTGTTTCGTTCGTTTCGACTCAGAATCACTCACCACGACCCAGACTATATATACTTTATGGGGTCTTAGAGCAATATTTCGATGTGTTACAAAAGGAATGACAAAGTTAATATACCCCCATCCTATGGTGGAGGCTATAAAAATAGTGATATTTGACAAATAAATAATTTTTTATGATTTTTATCTGAAACGATTGACCTCGAAGATTTTCAGAAAGTCGCAATTTTTCTGGAAAACATTTAAAATTTAAATAATTTGTACCATTTTATTAATGTTTACTCTGTTTTTAACATATTTGAAGTTACAATTACCTATTAAAAATATGAAAACAGAAATGTCCTCCTCTTATGGGGGACATTTTTGGAAGTGCTTTTAAAGTTTTGCCTTTATGAGAACATCCAAAATTTTTGCTGGGTTGTCATAGGACGTATGTCCACCATTTTAACTGTCACTGAATTTGCATAACTTCTTAAGGTGTGTTCGTAATTCGGTGTTTCGGATGTGAAATAAAAAAATTTGCGATATTTTGCCAAATAATTTTTATAATTTTTAGGATTTTTAATGCATTTTAACCCTTATCTGAAATGTTTGATTTCAAATATTTTGAAAAATTCGAAATTTTTTAGGAATAGATTTAGCATTTTTAAGAATAGATTTACTCTGTTTTTAGCCTATTTGAAACAAAAAACGTTATAATGGGTAATGGGTAAAAATAAAAAAAAAACAACCTCAATTGAATTGAATTAAAGTAACATCCTGTGTGGTTAAAATAAACAACATATTTGGAAGGAAATTTTTGAAAGTACTTTTATGGGTCATGGTAAAAAGAAATAGTTTTATTTAAATTTCTATACCTATCGGTCCAAATATCAAAGTAAGAAGAAACGATCTGAGATTTATCAACATATCTAAAACTTACCCCCATATTCATAAAAGTTAACATTAACTTTAAACCTACTATTACCATACAAATTCCTTCGATAAACTGTCACTAAAATATTATGAATATGGACATTAATATATAGCTCATAAATAACTTCATTGCCATAAAATGGTAATTCTTTATTTATAAAGCTTTTTAACTTGAAACCCCAAAAAAAATTAACAAAATACAAAATATTTAGATTTATTTAAAGACATTTCGAACATGCCAATAATGTAAATAAATATTTTATATATTTATTTACGTGAGGTTTTTATGTCTATCATACGAATTCACCATACAAAGCAATTTCTATAAAGGCAACAAAATCCTGTTAGTCCCCATTTTGAAAATGGATTTAAAAATCCAAACAAAAAACCAACTCAGTAAAATAAAACAGAACAGAACAAGCAATCATTTTTGTGAAATAAAATAAATAACAAATACATAGCAAATCTGCTTTCGTCCAAATTCATTGCAAAAGAACTGATTTGATTTTCGGATATATTCACCAAATACCAAAGGAATCAAAGGGGAATTTAACTTACATATTACGAATGTTAAAACATAGTTAAAAATTGCACAAATCCAGATAAAAGAGAGGATTTTTTCACGTCTTTTTTACATTTATTCGATTTAATTTTAATGGCTGCAATATGAGTAATTTATGGTTTCCATAGCATGACCAAATATTGAAGTATTAGCAATCGTGAGTGTGGGTGGATATTTTTTACTCAACGGTTTTTGAAACAAAAAATGAAAGGATTTAAACTTTTATTACTGGAATAAATCCGTAACTCAAAATGTACACTAAAAAAATTTACTTTGGAAAGATACATTTGAAATGAATTGCTTACAAAGTTTTACTAAAGACTGTCATCCACAATCGAATTTCTTAGATCGTGTTGACCGTTGCCGATGTCAAGGTACCCTAACAATCTTAACATTGTCTTTTAAGATGGTCCACACGAAGTCAATATTAGATTTTGCCTCTTGATCGGTTTATACAGAATAGTCTATAAATAATTTTGAACCGCATGCCGATTGGCGGCCACATGTCAACCGGATTGGATGAAATATGCTCTACCAAAAGGTTCGGGGGCTATATATAATTGTGGACCCATATAGACCTCTTTTGAAAGGTTTTTAGAGGACATATACTAACATCACAAGCGAGAATTGAGAAAGGCTCAGCATAACTCTTGGAATGATTACTGCAGCAGTATTGAGAATACGTCCGAGGCTTCCAGACTACGGAAGGTACTAGCATCCACTCACTCCGCTCCAGGTTTCATTAAAACATCGGAGGGAAATTGGACAACGTCCAGTGAGGAGACGTTGGAGGTACTTTTGGACACACACTTCCCTGGAAATCGGACGGTTGAACCATGTTCTGGCGGTGCCACAGTGGCTCAGCGGTCATTTCCTATCGAGGAAATTGTATCGGAATCTAGAATAAAATGGGCGTTAAATAGCTTTGGGCCATTCAAATCCCAAGGACCTGATGGAATTACTCCGGCGGAATTACAAGCAGTGGCTGAAAGAATTATCCCCTGGTTGACGGTGATATATAAAGGATGAATAAACTTAGCATATATTCCAGAAAAGTGGAGGGAAACAAAAGTAGTTTTCATACCGAAAGCGGGATAAGCCTCTCACTCGAGTGCGAAGGATTTCCGACCAATCAGCTTATCCTCATTCCTACGTAAGACTCTGGAGAGGATGATAGACATTTATCTTAGAACAAGCGTCGATTGAAGTTTGCTCTCGAAACGATAGCATGCATACTCGATGGGCAGGTCTACTGAGACCGCTTTGCATGAACTTGTCAGCTTTATTGAAAGCTCACTATCTGTCAATGAATACACAATCGTGGCGTTTTTAGACATCGAGAGGGCATTCAATAACGTCCATCCGAGCTCGATGTTAAATGGACTGACAACTCTGAATGTTGATCCAGGTATACTTAGGCTGTTAGACGAACTGCTAATGAAGAGACGTATTTCAGCCACACTAGGACAAGCAAACATACAAAGGTGTGTGAACAGAGGCACTCCCCAAGAAGGAGTTCTATCACCTCTTCTTAGGAATATTGCCATAAACAACCTTCTGGTTTCCCTAGAAAAAGAAAGGATAAAAGTGGTGGCATACGCAGACGATGTGGCTCTAGCAGTCAGGGGAAAATTCCCATCCACAATCACAGATGTTATACAGAGAACCCTCCGGATGACTGAGAAATGGGCGAAAGAGAATGGTCTTGGAGTAAATCTTGCAAAGACAGAATTAGTCATGTACTGCAAAGATCGCAAAACTCCCACGGTTAAGCCCATACCCTTAGGGGGTATTGAAATTCCCTTTGGTGAGTGTCAAAAATACCTTGGCGTTATTCTGGACAGGAAGCTGAACTTTAAGCTTAATATTGAAGAAAGGGCGAGAAAAGCCACAATAGCTTTGTACTCGTGCAAAAAGGCAATAGGAAACAAGTATATACGGCCGTAAGTTCGGCCAGGCCGAAGCTTATGTACCCTCCATCATGGATTGCGTAGAAACTTCTTCTAAACACTGCCATCCACAATCGAATAACTTAAGTTGCGGTAACGCTTGCCGATGGCAAGGTATCTTAAAACCTCCTAACACCATCTTCTAAAGAAAGAAATTTTTGACAAAAATGTCTACAGAAATAAAATTTTAACAAAATTTTCTCTAGAAATAAAATTTTGACAAAATTTTCTATAGAAATAAAATTTCGGTAGATTATTTTTGGCTCTAGGGCAACCATGATTATGAACCGATATGGACCAATTTTTGTGTGATTGGACCAATTTTGGTATGGTTGTTAGCGACCATATACTAACACCACGTTCCTGATTTGAACCGGATCGGATGAATTTTGCTCCTCCAAGAGGACCAATTTTTGCACGGTTGCTAGAGACCATATAACAATACCATGTACCAAATTTCAGCCGGATCGGATGAAATTTGCTTCTCTTAGAGGCTCCGCAACACAAATCTGGGGATCGGTTTATATGTGCGCTATATATAATTATGGACCGATGTGGACCAATTTTTGCATGGTTGCTAGACACCATATACCAATACCATGTACCAAATTTCAGCCGGATCGGATGCAATTTGCTTCTCTTTGAGGCTTCGCAAGCCAAATCTGGAGATCGGTTTATATGGGGGCTATATATAATTATGGACCGATGTGGACCATTTTTTGCATGATTGTTAGAGACCATATACCAACACCATGTACCAAATTTCAGCCGGATCGGATGAAATATGCTTCTGTTAGGGGCTCCACAAGCCAAATCTGGGGATCGGTTTATATGGGGGCTATATATAATTATGGACCGATGTGGACCAATTTTTGCATGGTTGTTAGAGACCATATACCAACATCATGTACCAAATTTCAGCCGGATCGGATGAAATTTGCTTCTCTTTGAGGCTCCGCAAGCCAAATCTGGGGATCGGTTTATATGGGGGCTATATATAATTATGGACCGATGTCGACCAATTTTTGCATGATTGTTAGAGACCATATACTAACACCATGTACCAAATTTCAGCCGGATCGGATTAAATATGCTTCTCTTTGAGGCTGCACAAGCCAAATCTGGGGATCGGTTTATATGGGGGCTATATATAATAATGAACCGATATTGACCAATTTTTGCATGGTTGTTAGAGACCATATACCAACACCATGTACCAAATTTCAGCCGGATCGGATGAAATATGCTTCTGTTAGGGGCTCCACAAGCCAAATCTGAGGGTCCCTTTATATGGGGGCTATACGTAAAAGTGGACCGATATGGCCCATTTTCAATACCATCCGACCTACATCGATAACAACTACTTGTGCCAAGTTTCAAGTCGATAGCTTGTTTCGTTCGGAAGTTAGCGTGATTTCAACAGACGGACGGACGGACGGACGGACGGACGGACGGACATGCTTAGATCGACTCAGAATTTCACCACGACCCAGAATATATATACTTTATGGGGTCTTAGAGCAATATTTCGATGTGTTACAAACGGAATGACAAAGTTAATATACCCCCATCCTATGATGGAGGGTATAAAAAGTGGGGACTAAAACCAAAAATTGTGCATTGGCTATACACGGCAATGGTTAGACCTATAGTGCTATATGGTGTTGTAGTCTGGTGGCCGGTACTTCAGCAACCGACAGGTGTAGATAAAGTTCAGCGTATGGCGTGCTTGTGTATCTCAGGCGCATTCAGTAAGACAGGAACAGATTCCCTAAATGTCAAGCTGCATCTATTGCCTTTAGACATTTTGACCAAACAGTCAGCTGAAACAACGGCTGTGCGGTTGCGCGAGATATCGCTGTGGTCGGAAAAAAGTTACGGTCACAGTTCGGTCCTCAAAATAGAGACCACTTTTCGACAAAAAGTTTGAGATTCTAATTCCCAACAGTGAGGTGTTGTGTACACGGACCCCGGGGAATAAAAGATATATAGATTTCTACACTAATGGCTCCAAATTGGATGGACAAGTGGGTTTCGGGGTATATTCTAAAGATCTGGAACTTCGAATAGCGAAAAGATTGCCTGATCACTGCAGTGTTTTTCAGGCTGAAATATTATCAATAAGAGAAGTGGTGAATTGGCTGAGAAGTAATGCTCCAGTCAATATTGGTATTAATATATACTCAGACAGTCAACCTGCAATAAAATTCTTGGACTCTGTGTTCCTTAACTCGAAAATGGCCATCGACTGCCGCAAATCACTCAACGAGATGGCTGAGCAGTACAATATTCACCTAATATGGGTGCCTGGCCATAGGAACATACCGGGGAACTGTCAAGCAGATGAGTTAGCAAGGCTAGGAACTACCTTGCATATTCCAGGGGAACTAGAATCTGTTGGTATGCCTCTGGCTACCTGCAAGCTCTTACTGTGTCAGAAGGCTGTCATGATGGCAAATGTTCGACGGGAGAATTGCAAGGGTTGTAACGACACCAAGCAAATATGGCCTCATTTAAACTTCAATCGCACACTAGATATGCTAGTGTTCTCAAGACGTCAGATATCACTTCTGATATCTGCTATAACGGGTCGCTGCCTGATAGGCGAATTTGCAAAAGCTGTTGGTGGGAAGTATAATGACTACTGTAGGAGCTGTCATGATGCGGAGGAAAAGGAATCAATAAAACACCTCTTGTGTGGGTGTTCGTCATTTTGTGTAAGGCGTAAGCGAATTTTAGGGGCATATAGCTTTAGATTACTGGCGGACGTGGAAAACGTTAACTTAAGCAGTTTGTTAATGTTTTTGGAGCAATCTCGTTGGTTCAACAAAAGAAAATAATCGAGAAGGTTCAGTGGTTAAAACTAGAAGTGCCCCTATGCAATAGGTACTTTTATTTAAATGTGGTATCACAATGGACTGAATAGTCTAAGTGAGCCTGAAACTTAATGGGGCTGTCACTTTAACCTAACCTAACATCACGTACCAAATTTCAACGACGTCGAAAGAAATTTGCTTATCCAAGAGGATTGGGATCCAAAATCTGGGGACAGTTTATATGAACACTCAAAAAAGTGAACCCTACACACAAAAAAAATTTTCTGACTCAATCAAAATTAATAAAGTCAAGCAAATTGTCTCAAATTAAATTTGTTATACCCTCCATCATAGGATGGGGGTATATTAACTTTGTCATTCCGTTTGTAACACATCGAAATATTGCTCTAAGACCCCATAAAGTATATATATTCTGGGTCGTGGTGAAATTCTGAGTCGATCTAAGCATGTCCGTCCGTCCGTCCGTCCGTCCGTCCGTCCGTCCGTCCGTCCGTCCGTCCGTCCGTCTGTTGAAATCACGCTAACTTCCGAACGAAACAAGCTATCGACTTGAAACTTGGCACAAGTAGTTGTTATCGATGTAGGTCGGATGGTATTGAAAATGGGCCATATCGGTCCACTTTTACGTATAGCCCCCATATAAAGGGACCCTCAGATTTGGCTTGTGGAGCCCCTAACAGAAGCATATTTCATCCGATCCGGCTGAAATTTGGTACATGGTGTTGGTATATGGTCTCTAACAACCATGCAAAAATTGGTCAATATCGGTTCATTATTATATATAGCCCCCATATAAACCGATCCCCAGATTTGGCTTGTGCAGCCTCAAAGAGAAGCATATTTAATCCGATCCGGCTGAAATTTGGTACATGGTGTTAGTATATGGTCTCTAACAATCATGCAAAAATTGGTCGACATCGGTCCATAATTATATATAGCCCCCATATAAACCGATCCCCAGATTTGGCTTGCGGAGCCTCAAAGAGAAGCAAATTTCATCCGATCCGGCTGAAATTTGGTACATGATGTTGGTATATGGTCTCTAACAACCATGCAAAAATTGGTCCACATCGGTCCATAATTATATATAGCCCCCATATAAACCGATCCCCAGATTTGGCTTGTGGAGCCCCTAACAGAAGCATATTTCATCCGATCCGGCTGAAATTTGGTACATGGTGTTGGTATATGGTCTCTAACAATCATGCAAAAAATGGTCCACATCGGTCCATAATTATATATAGCCCCCATATAAACCGATCTCCAGATTTGGCTTGCGAAGCCTCAAAGAGAAGCAAATTGCATCCGATCCGGCTGAAATTTGGTACATGGTATTGGTATATGGTGTCTAGCAACCATGCAAAAATTGGTCCACATCGGTCCATAATTATATATAGCGCACATATAAACCGATCCCCAGATTTGTGTTGCGGAGCCTCTAAGAGAAGCAAATTTCATCCGATCCGGCTGAAATTTGGTACATGGTATTGTTATATGGTCTCTAGCAACCGTGCAAAAATTGGTCCTCTTGGAGGAGCAAAATTCATCCGATCCGGTTCAAATCAGGAACGTGGTGTTAGTATATGGTCGCTAACAACCATACCAAAATTGGTCCAATCACACAAAAATTGGTCCATATCGGTTCATAATCATGGTTGCCCTAGAGCCAAAAATAATCTACCGAAATTTTATTTCTATAGAAAATTTTGTCAAAATTTTATTTCTAGAGAAAATTTTGTTAAAATTTTATTTCTGTAGACATTTTTGTCAAAAATTTCTTTCTTTAGAAGATGGTGTTAGGAGGTTTTAAGATACCTTGCCATCGGCAAGCGTTACCGCAACTTAAGTTATTCGATTGTGGATGGCAGTGTTTAGAAGAAGTTTCTACGCAATCCATGATGGAGGGTACATAAGCTTCGGCCTGGCCGAACTTACGGCCGTATATACTTGTTTTAGTGCTACATAGGGTTCAGTTTTTTTGAGTGTAATAATTTAACATATTAACTAAAATTTTATTAAATCAATTAAAATTACTTTATTTTTAAGTACCAAATAATTTACTAGCATTAAACTCACCAAAAATGTACAAGAAAATAAAATTTAATTCACATTAGTGTCTTTATAATGTTATTTTAGAATTTTGCTAAAAATTTATCAATCGAATAAATTAAAATTGAATTAATCTTAATTAATTTACTTATTTTTTGAAACCAATATATTAAATAAAATTATAATAGCACACTGAAAAAAAACATACTCGGTTCCAAAGATTTTGTCTTTACTTTAAAAAATTTGGTATTGATTCCGAGCCAAAGAAGCGGAGAATACAAGTAAGGATACTTTTAAGACACAATTCTCTTTTAAATTTAGGTTTTGTGTACTTGCTTCTAGGAAGCAAATTTTGATTTTTTGCTTTCTCAGCTTTCTTTCTTCATATGCTATCAAAGTCCTTTAAAAACGAGTTAACGGCAACTTTATTTTCCAAATTAGGACTCGACTTCCAGTAGAAATTATGCTATGTTTGAAGTTAAAAACTTCTTTAAAATAAAGTTTTGAAAAACATGTCCTATATTTGAACGATTTTTTGCTTTGCAGTCAAGATGCAAAAAGACAACAAATTTAAAGACAATTTCATTAAATTTAAAGAATTTTTCTGAATTATTAAAGTCAAGTTGACCTTAGCCTATAAATTTTTTCTTTCATGTTAAGATACCCATTTTAAGTCAAATCACTTAATTATAAGGACAATACGACTTCATTGAAAAGTTTATCGACTTTTGGACAAGGAAAATAACTTTATTTTAGAGAAATGCGTCTTCTATGCTAAGCAAAATTTGTATTCGTATTTTAAAGACACGAAATCTTTGACCTCACGACAATATTTTTTTCAGTGTATAAATCAAATCAATTATACTTTTTTTGTATATATAGAATTAATTGGTATTATTAAAACCCCTAAAATGGGCAAAAAAAATGTAAATTAACTATTATCAAATTAAATTTAAATTTATTTAATGTGTTATTTATTTTATTTTCATAATAATACATTAATGATTAATTAATATTTATTTCATATAAAAATATTTATTTAGTTTTTTTTACTGGTTTTTGTAAAAGCAACGTAAACGTGTCAACCAAGATATCTTCCACCGTGCTGCAATGGTTAGCATGCCCGCCTTGCATACACAAGGTCGTGGGTTCGATTCCTGCTCCGACCGAACACCAAAAAGTTTTTCAGCGGTGGATTATCCCACCTCAGTAATGCTGGTGACATTTCTGAGGATTTCAAAGCTTCTCTAAGTGGTTTCACTGCAATGTGGAACGTGGAAAAAGGAGGTCCTTGTCATTGAGCTTAACATGGAATCGGGCAGCACTCAGTGATAAGAGAGAAGTTGACCAATGTGGTATCACAATGGACTGATACATCGGGCTGCCACATAACCTAACCTAACCTAACCTAACCTTCCAAATATATAACGTGTGAGTCCCAGCACACCTATTTCTACTAAGCCCTTCACATTAATTCCTTCATTTTACTAAAAATTGCGACATTCATGATTTATCGAAATTGAGGCAACCTATCAAGCAAGGCTGTCATAAATTATGATCCAATATGCACTATTTAAAGCATGTACATGGACATTTAAATAATTTATTGCCAATGTTTGCAAATAACCAAAAAAAACAAGTATATACGGCCGTAAGTTCGGCCAGGCCGAAGCTTATGTACCCTCCATCATGGATTGCGTAGAAACTTCTTCTAAACACTGCCATCCACAATCGAATAACTTAAGTTGCGGTAACGCTTGCCGATGGCAAGGTATCTTAAAACCTCCTAACACCATCTTCTAAAGAAAGAAATTTTTGACAAAAATGTCTACAGAAATAAAATTTTAACAAAATTTTCTCTAGAAATAAAATTTTGACAAAATTTTCTATAGAAATAAAATTTCGGTAGATTATTTTTGGCTCTAGGGCAACCATGATTATGAACCGATATGGACCAATTTTTGTGTGATTGGACCAATTTTGGTATGGTTGTTAGCGACCATATACTAACACCACGTTCCTGATTTGAACCGGATCGGATGAATTTTGCTCCTCCAAGAGGACCAATTTTTGCACGGTTGCTAGAGACCATATAACAATACCATGTACCAAATTTCAGCCGGATCGGATGAAATTTGCTTCTCTTAGAGGCTCCGCAACACAAATCTGGGGATCGGTTTATATGTGCGCTATATATAATTATGGACCGATGTGGACCAATTTTTGCATGGTTGCTAGACACCATATACCAATACCATGTACCAAATTTCAGCCGGATCGGATGCAATTTGCTTCTCTTTGAGGCTTCGCAAGCCAAATCTGGAGATCGGTTTATATGGGGGCTATATATAATTATGGACCGATGTGGACCATTTTTTGCATGATTGTTAGAGACCATATACCAACACCATGTACCAAATTTCAGCCGGATCGGATGAAATATGCTTCTGTTAGGGGCTCCACAAGCCAAATCTGGGGATCGGTTTATATGGGGGCTATATATAATTATGGACCGATGTGGACCAATTTTTGCATGGTTGTTAGAGACCATATACCAACATCATGTACCAAATTTCAGCCGGATCGGATGAAATTTGCTTCTCTTTGAGGCTCCGCAAGCCAAATCTGGGGATCGGTTTATATGGGGGCTATATATAATTATGGACCGATGTCGACCAATTTTTGCATGATTGTTAGAGACCATATACTAACACCATGTACCAAATTTCAGCCGGATCGGATTAAATATGCTTCTCTTTGAGGCTGCACAAGCCAAATCTGGGGATCGGTTTATATGGGGGCTATATATAATAATGAACCGATATTGACCAATTTTTGCATGGTTGTTAGAGACCATATACCAACACCATGTACCAAATTTCAGCCGGATCGGATGAAATATGCTTCTGTTAGGGGCTCCACAAGCCAAATCTGAGGGTCCCTTTATATGGGGGCTATACGTAAAAGTGGACCGATATGGCCCATTTTCAATACCATCCGACCTACATCGATAACAACGTGATTTCAACAGACGGACGGACGGACGGACGGACGGACGGACGGACGGACGGACGGACGGACATGCTTAGATCGACTCAGAATTTCACCACGACCCAGAATATATATACTTTATGGGGTCTTAGAGCAATATTTCGATGTGTTACAAACGGAATGACAAAGTTAATATACCCCCATCCTATGATGGAGGGTATAAAAAAAACAAAGAGCTACAACAACAATAAAAGGCATTCACATTGATTAATGACAGAGCGTTATTTACACATGATCCCTTAATGAACGACCCATGAAAGCATTTTGGAAAATAATCGTTAAATTATTAAGTGTTTACACTTTGGGAGACTGCTGTTGCTAGCCCACATACCGGTCCAGTATTCGAAAACAATGCGAGTGTATGCGATAGCGGATGCTGATGGTATGCGGAAGTAAGAAGGGATAAAATTGGGGTAACCAATACCACAGAATAGGATAATAAACCCCTTTTTTGTGCATAGCCAATCTCTCTTGATTGCTCCAAACTGCTGACCAAAAACCTTAATGGATGCAAACTATGCGATTTGGGTAAACAATAAAAGCCACATTGAAGTCTTATGGTCTATTTTTATACCCTCCATCATAGGATGGGGGTATATTAACTTTGTCATTCCGTTTGTAACACATCGAAATATTGCTCTAAGACCCCATAAAGTATATATATTCTGGGTCGTGGTGAAATTCTGAGTCGATCTAAGCATGTCCGTCCGTCCGTCCGTCCGTCCGTCCGTCCGTCCGTCCGTCCGTCCGTCCGTCCGTCCGTCCGTCTGTTGAAATCACGCTAACTTCCGAACGAAACAAGCTATCGACTTGAAACTTGGCACAAGTAGTTGTTATCGATGTAGGTCGGATGGTATTGAAAATGGGCCATATCGGTCCACTTTTACGTATAGCCCCCATATAAAGGGACCCTCAGATTTGGCTTGTGGAGCCCCTAACAGAAGCATATTTCATCCGATCCGGCTGAAATTTGGTACATGGTGTTGGTATATGGTCTCTAACAACCATGCAAAAATTGGTCAATATCGGTTCATTATTATATATAGCCCCCATATAAACCGATCCCCAGATTTGGCTTGTGCAGCCTCAAAGAGAAGCATATTTAATCCGATCCGGCTGAAATTTGGTACATGGTGTTAGTATATGGTCTCTAACAATCATGCAAAAATTGGTCGACATCGGTCCATAATTATATATAGCCCCCATATAAACCGATCCCCAGATTTGGCTTGCGGAGCCTCAAAGAGAAGCAAATTTCATCCGATCCGGCTGAAATTTGGTACATGATGTTGGTATATGGTCTCTAACAACCATGCAAAAATTGGTCCACATCGGTCCATAATTATATATAGCCCCCATATAAACCGATCCCCAGATTTGGCTTGTGGAGCCCCTAACAGAAGCATATTTCATCCGATCCGGCTGAAATTTGGTACATGGTGTTGGTATATGGTCTCTAACAATCATGCAAAAAATGGTCCACATCGGTCCATAATTATATATAGCCCCCATATAAACCGATCTCCAGATTTGGCTTGCGAAGCCTCAAAGAGAAGCAAATTGCATCCGATCCGGCTGAAATTTGGTACATGGTATTGGTATATGGTGTCTAGCAACCATGCAAAAATTGGTCCACATCGGTCCATAATTATATATAGCGCACATATAAACCGATCCCCAGATTTGTGTTGCGGAGCCTCTAAGAGAAGCAAATTTCATCCGATCCGGCTGAAATTTGGTACATGGTATTGTTATATGGTCTCTAGCAACCGTGCAAAAATTGGTCCTCTTGGAGGAGCAAAATTCATCCGATCCGGTTCAAATCAGGAACGTGGTGTTAGTATATGGTCGCTAACAACCATACCAAAATTGGTCCAATCACACAAAAATTGGTCCATATCGGTTCATAATCATGGTTGCCCTAGAGCCAAAAATAATCTACCGAAATTTTATTTCTATAGAAAATTTTGTCAAAATTTTATTTCTAGAGAAAATTTTGTTAAAATTTTATTTCTGTAGACATTTTTGTCAAAAATTTCTTTCTTTAGAAGATGGTGTTAGGAGGTTTTAAGATACCTTGCCATCGGCAAGCGTTACCGCAACTTAAGTTATTCGATTGTGGATGGCAGTGTTTAGAAGAAGTTTCTACGCAATCCATGATGGAGGGTACATAAGCTTCGGCCTGGCCGAACTTACGGCCGTATATACTTGTTTTAATTGTAAGGCAATTAATGGGATATGGACGTTTTAACGGCCGCTCTTTGTTTTAGGATTTGGTAGTTTTTTTTTTAATTTTTCTATTGCATAAAAATAAATTATGGCTTTTAGGTAGATACACCAAAAATTTTTCTCTTAATTTAAAATACCTGGTTTCCATTGTTAAAGATCTAATCAAAATTACCTGTAAATAAGAAAAGAATATTTGATTAGAATTCGATGACTACTTAAATTGTATTCTATAAATACAGGCTGACACAAAGTGATACCACATTCACAGTGACGAATCAGTCAACCTACACTGAAAACTTATTGTATTCAGCAAAAAGATTTCATATCCTTAATATACAAACGCCATTTTTACGTACACTAAAAAAACAAATTTTAATTGGATACAACGATTTTTACATTCCCTTAAGAATTTTTGTATTGATTTCGAGCCAAAGATTGCAACATTTTTAAAATAAAGATTTTTTAAGGATGTCATGTAGATTTGAATCTAGGCTCTGTAAAATTAGGATACAAGCATTATTAATCGAATTCTATTTCACTTTTGCGACATTTGAAGGAAATTGCTTACGTACAAAGAACTGTCAGTTTCAAAAACCAAATTGTAACATATACTTTAAGTACAATATATATTTTTTTTTAGTTTCAAGAAAACTTTAAACCAAGGATTCCAAATTCTCAAAATAATTCTTACTGTTTTTTTGAAGCTTTTTTATCTTCAATCCAAAGATTCGATAACACAGTTAAATTAACGATTACACAAGGGAACAAAATTGAACTGGTTTTGTGTTGATTTTAAATTTATAGCAAATTTTTACTAATTTGAAGTCGCTTAATTCAAATCTGCACTTGTTTTTTTTCTATCAGCTCGACTTTCGAGATATACCATTATAAGGCTCTTCCGATACATACACCCTCACAAAAAATCGCTTCTGTAACATATACTCCCAAACATATTTTGCTTCAAGCATATACATTTTTGGGTATTGCCCAAACATTTATATGTTTGATCTCTTCCAATATATAATATGTTTGAAAGCATATTGGTCTAAACAATATATGTTTGGGTAGTCTAAGTTCCAAACATTTTGTATTTTTGCATCCAAATTCAATAATGTTGTCTTCCAAAAAACAATATGTTATTATGTGAACATATAATATGTTTGGAAGCATTTTGCACCCAAAAATATTATATGCTTAAAAAAAATTCTCCCAAACAATATTGTGCTCAAAATTTTATTTATTTATTTATATATTTACAATCATAATGAATTATGAAAATAAACAGGTAATATAGGTGCTAACAACATAGGTTTTCGACCTGAATGCTCAAAATTTTGTTTCTGCCTAATTGTATATTCCCCCACATCTTTCTCACTTAAACGACATTTTTTAGTTCTTAGCACCTTTTTCCGTAATACAAACATTGTGGAAGAAATTATTCAATTTTTTTATTTTAATTTTACCTTTTGCCGGACGGGGATTCGAACAGCGGACCACACAGTTTGTAAGGATCAAAGAAGTAGCTGATCAATTGCCCAAGGAAAAATAAAATGTTAATTTTGTAATAACAAGCAACAACCACCAACTTAATTCAATATCGCTCCCTGTTAAATAGCGCTCCAAGCTACTAAACACATATATGTTTATAGGCTATTTCTAAATTAATATATGTTTGCATTCAAGCATATTATATTTACAAACATTTTATGTCCCAAACATAATATGTTCTAACATATTAACATATATGTCCCAAACATGTTATGCTAGTTTATGAACATTATATGCTTGCACTCAAAAATATTGTGTTTAAAAATTTGTGTTCCAAACATATAATGTTTATAGCCAAACATATGAAAAACAGTCTTTTTCAACCGTGTATGTATATTGGAATGACTTGAAAACGGTTCACCATATTAAATTTAGAAAAAAAATCGAAACTCCCGAACAATATTCTCTTTAAGCCGTGCTTATTTACATTGTTTTTCAATTTTCCAAGTAGTTTTAGAGATATCGTTCAAGTTGTGAACAAAAATAGATAAAATTAAAAAAAAATTTTTGTTCTTTAAAATGCCTAAAAAAGTACACATGGGACAAAAATCACAGTTTTGGTCCAGAAACATTTAGTTAACTATATTTCGAAAAAAATGAGCATTATTTCATTATTTCATTAAAATTATTCGAAATATATTTAACTAATTCCTTCTAGACCACAACTGTGATTTTTGTCCCATTTGTATTTTTTAGGAATTTTTAAAGATCAAACAAATTTTTTTCTGCTCGCCTGTCCGTTTTTAGTGCAATTATATTATTTCATAATAATATTTTACATTTTTAACTAAAAGTAATTAATATTTAGACTTAATATTTAGACTTCGTGAGTCACGAACATTTTCGTGAGTCACGACATATCGTGTCACGTGCCCACCTCTAATCTAAGCATGTCCGTCCATCCGTCTGTTGAAATCACGCTAACTTCCGAACGAAACCAGCTATCGACTTGAAACTTGGCACAAGTAGTTGTTATTGATGTCGGTCGGATGGTATTGCAAATGGGCCATATCGGTCCACTTTTACGTATAGCCCCCATATAAACGGCCCCCCAGATTTGGCTTGCGAATCCTCTAAGAGAAGCTAATTTCATTCGATCCGGCTAAAATTTGGTACATGGTGTTAGTATATGGCCTCTAATAACCATGCAAAAATTGGTTCACATCGGTCCATAACTATATATAGCCCCCATATAAACCGATCCCCAGATTTGGCCTGAGGAGCCATACAATCTCTAACAATCACGCAAAAATTGGTCCATAATTTTATATAGCCCCCATATAAACCGATCCCCCGATTTGGCTTGCGGAGCCTCTAAGAGAAGCAAATTTCATCCGATCCGGCTGAAATTTGGTACATGGTGTTAGTATATAGTCTCTAATAAACATGCAAAAATTGGTCCATATCGGTCCATATAAACCGATCCCCAGATTTGACCTCCGGAGCCTCATGGATGAACAAAATTCACCTGATTCGTTTGAAATTTGGTACGTGGTGTTAGTATATGGTCTCTTACAACCATGCAGGAATTGGTTCATATCGGTCCACAATTATATATAGCCCCCATATAAGCCGATCCCCAGATTTGACCTCCGGAGCCTCTTAGAGGAGCAAAATTCATCCGATCCGGTTGAAATTTGGTACATGGAGTTGGTATATGGTCTCTAACAATCGTGCGAAAATTGGTCCATATCGGTCCATAATTATATATAGCCCCCATATACACCGATCCTAGATTTTACTTCCGGAGCCTCTTGGAGGAGCAAAATTTATCCGATCCGGTTGAAACTTGGTACGTGGTGATAGTATATGGTCTCTAACAACCATGCAAAAATTGGTCCATATCGGTTCATAGCCCCCATATAAACCGATCCCCAGATTTGACCTCCGGAGCCTCTTGAAGGAAAATTCATCTGATCCGGTTGAAATTTGGAATCGAACCCACGACCTTGTGTATGCAAGGCGGACATGCTAACCATTGCACCACGGTGGCTCCCTAAACTACAAGACTAGACCAACGGAGGAAAAGTCTGTTTGTTATATTTATTGGGACAAAGCCCTTTAGACTGCAAGATGGTTGGATGCATCCATCAGCATCCTCTACTTGCAGCGAACCTATCAACCACCCAGCAAAATAAGAGCTTCCAAAAAAGTAGTTTAATTCCCCAATTTGTGATCTGGAAGTAGTGTAGTAGTTGCAGGAAGACCATCTCCAATGAATTTTACATGGGCTTATCATAGGATGGAAGTACTCCATTTTTGGATCCTTTGCATTGCCTTAGAAGTTTGCATTGGGAGGTCATTTGGATGAGGAAATTTAAAAAACAAAATAAATTAAACAAACAAAGATAAAATCACCCATTAACAATATGAAAAAAGCTAACAACAATAATGTTACTGGTAGCGTTGCCCACCATCATGGTCTAACAAAACTGCACACAAAGAAAATTTCATTAAAATTGAGCCAACGAAAATTTTTCATTGATATAACGAAACATTTTCATTAAGACTATGAAAATGTTCGTTAATAGTACGAAACGTTTCGTAGACTAACAGAAAATTCGTTATAATAACGAAAAATTTTGTTATATCAATGAATTTGTTTCATTGGCTCAATTTTAATGACACATTTCATTAGTATAACGAAACTTTTTCTACCAGTGTGGTGCCTCGATTGAAGGCTCGAATTGAAACAAAGGCATGCATTACCCAGCAAAAAAATTTGAAAGTTCTTCTCAAGGCACAACTTTAAAAGAACTTCCAAAAATGCCATTCCAATGATGTTCTTTATTTCAACTGCACAGGAAGTTCATTTGAATCAATTTTTTTTATGACTCGTCTTTTTCATATTTTTAATGGGAAATTATTTATTTTTTTTTTTCAAATAGGTTAAAAACAGATTCAGAATTAATAAAATGATACAAATTATTTAAATTTAGCCGAAAAAAATGTTAAATCCTTCCTAGAAAAATTGCGAATTTTTGAAAATATTTGATGACACACGTTCCAGATAAGCGTTATAATGCTTTAAAAATCATAATTTATTTTTTTTAATTATTTATTTGTCAAAATATCACAAAATTTCTTAATTCACATCCAAAACACTGAATTCACCTCACACCGTAAGAAGTGATGCAAATTCAGTGCAGCGGCTGTTGAAATGGTGGACATCCGTCCTATGACAAGCCCATGTAAAATTCATCACTTCTGCGTCAATTTGGCACCACTTTCGGATCCAAAAAGAACATTTTCACTACTTGTTTGGCGGCACTTTTTTGCTGGGTGCTAAGGGCACCTCTGACCGCCGGTAGATTAGGTTATATAGGCAGCCTTTTACTCCCAAAGAAAAAATCCAGTGTAGACCACTAACATCACAAAAAGCGAACTTCTCCCATCTCTTACCAATAAGTGCTGTCCGTTTAGCATTACAGCCATGTTCTCTACACTGTATTATCCAGATATTCAAATAACGAAAAGAATATAATTTATTTTTATTGAATACCACAATGGGCTTTTAAAATTGGTTACACTTCATCATATTTTATTTATATGTAAATATCATACAAAAACAATAATCCATTATAAAAATATATATTCAAAGAAATTTATTTACACTTATGAAAACAAAAAACAATATTATTATAAAAATCATTAAAACACATATGTTAGCTATGAATATAAAACATGATTTATATTGGCCTATATGGTGATGCAAATAACAAATTTATTTAGGCTTATTTTCCATTAATGAATAAATGATATGCAGTACTTTTGCATTTGCATTAAAAACTGCTTACAACGGTTTTATGTTCTCTTTTAATTGACAATTAATATATTAATAAATTCCGCATAAACCCGTTGTATACCCTACACTATGTAAATGCTGATGGGTATATCAAATCTTTTAAAGGCTTTAAGGGAAGAGTTTAGTTTTTATATTCTCTCCAATATTCCAATATTATCAAAGGTTACCAATTGCATCAGCTTTTATTATTAAATTTGAAAAAAAAAATATATTATTTTTCAGCATAGTCATTAAAAATTAAAAAAAAGAAATTGAGTCTAAAATTAGCAGAAGATTATTGCTATTTTAGCTGACTGTTACTGCATTTAATTTTTCAGGTTTTCTTCAATTTTAGCAGATTTTTCTGCTCTATTTACTTAAAAAATTACTTTGAGTGTGAATATTCAAACTAAACCTTTAACCAGCGTTGCCAGAATTGTTTCACCAAAAACCGCTAGATTTGCCCAAAAAAATAGCTAAAAAATGCTAAAAAATAGCTAGAAAAAAAGCTAAATTTTTTTGTATCAAAAGTCACATTTTTGATTGAAATTTAACAAACTTAAAGGCTTTATTTCACTTAAAATGCATATTATTTTCATTTTAATTCCACTTCTGTGAGACTGTAACAATATCTAAGGCATATTAGCTCTGTTTGCGTATTCGATACATTTTGATTACTATCACAAATTATTTACTGGAAGTCCTTCGTTTTGTGGGAGCTACCTTCCCAACACCTCTATTTTATTTACTTGTTATTTTAAAATAATAAATGATCTAAGCATGCTTTGGATTTGGTAAAAAAATGATTTGTCATTTTTTTAAATAAAATTTTAGTTTGGATTTGAAATTGTGAAAAATTCGAAATACATTACTTTTATTTAAATTGTAGAAAATACTATCAAAGTGCCTATCAAAGTGCTTTAAAAACGTGCTAACGCCAACTTAAATTTCCAAATTCAGACTCGACTTCAAGTAGAAATTATTGTATATATACGTTTTTAAAATAAAGTGTTGAAAAACATCTTCTATTTTTGAACGCTATTTTGGTTTGTGGTTAAGATGCAAAAACTTAATTCTTCCTTCTTTCATGAAAACATACCCATTTTTAAGTTGAATCGCTTAATTATAAGGACAAAACGACTTTATCGTCTTTTGGACAAGGAAAACATAAAAGAAATTCACAAATGCTATTACAACCAAAATTCGCGTTCGTATTTTAAGGAGACGACAATATTTTTCAGTGCACAAAGCTATTCACATCTACTATTTTAATTTAGTAATATCGTAATAACTTTAGAATATTATAATAACATAAAAAGGATAAACGAGTCAAATGATAATATTCCCAATAATTTACTGACAGTTTATCTAACAAATTTGTATGGTAATAGTAGATTTAAAGTTTACGATAACTTTTATGTATATAATGAAAAAACTTTACAACAAGGTGTATTTGCTACAAAAATGCCCGCATAATGGCTGGACTCATTATTAATGTTTCGACTGTGCTTTGAAATATGTGGAAACCCTTATACTTGCAGCAAGGCTTAGATAAAAACGACGATTTATTCATATTTCAATAGAAACATGTCGAAAATAAAAAAAGCCAAAAATAGCTAAAAGGGTCATGAAAAAAAGCCAGAAAAAAAAGCTAAAAGCTAAATGCATTTTTTTCCCGCTAAACGTCTTCAAAAAAAGCCAAATCTAGCGGGAAAAAAGCTAAATTGGCAACGCTGCCTTTAACACAGCAGTTAAACCAACAAGTTTTCCTTGCTAAAATAGCAAACAAGAGTTAGGTGAAACAGATGCAGTAAAATTTTCAACAGACAAACACTGCTGAAACAATCAATAATCTGCTATTATTGCTAACATTTTTGTTCAGATTTTTTATTTGTAATAAGTTTGATCCACAATTAAAATTTTGACAACATTTTCTATAGAAATAAAATTTCGACAAAATTTTCTATAGAAATAAAATTTCGACAAAATTTTCTATAGAAATAAAATTTTTAACAAAATTTTCTATAGAAATTAAATTTTGACGAAATTTTCCATAGAAATGAAATTTGGAAAATTTAGATATACAATTTGGAAATAATTTTCTATAGAAATACAATTTTGACAAAATGTTCTGCAGAAATAAAATCTTGACAAAACTTTCTATAAAAATAAAATTTTGACAAAATTTCCTATAGAACTCAAATTTTGACAAAATTTTCTATAGAAATAAAATTTTGAGAAAATTTTCCAGAGAAATAAAATTTTGACAAATATTCTAGAGAAATAAATTTAAAAATAGTTTTCGATAGAAATAAAATTTGAAAACACTTTCTACAAAAATTGTTACACAATTTTCTATAGAAATACAATGTTTACAAAATTTTCTGAAGAAATAAAATTTCGACAAAACTTTCTCTAGAAAAAAAAAATTACTAAAATTCTATAGAAATAAAACTTTGACTAAATTTTCTATAGAAATAAAACTTGGACAAAATTTTCTATAGAAATAAAATTTTAACAAAATTTCTTATAGAAATATAATTTTAACAAAATCTTCTATAGAAATGAAATTTTGACAAAATATTCTATACAAAGCAAAAGTGGACAACGTTTTCTATAGAAATAAAATTTTGACAAAATTTTCTATAGAAATGAATTTTTGACAAAATCTTCTATAGAAACGAAATTTTGACAAATTTTTCCACATAAATAAAATTTTGACAAAATTTTCTATACAAATAAAAGTTGGACAACCTTTTCTATCGCAATAAATTTTTGACAAAATTTTCTGCAGAAATAAAATCTTGACAAAACTTTCTATAGAAATAAAATGTTGACAAAATTTCCTATAGAACTCAAATTTTGACAAAATTTTATATAGAAATAAAATTTTGAGAAAATTTTGACAAATATTCTAGAGAAATAAATTTGAAAATAGTTTTCGATAGAAATAATATTTGAAAACAATTTCTACAAAAATTGTTACACAATTTTCTATAGAAATACAATGTTTACAAAATTTTCTGAAGAAATAAAATTTCGACAAAACTTGCTCTAGAAAAAAATTTTACTAAAATTCTATAGAAATAAAACTTTGACAAAATATACTATAGAAATAAAATTTTGACTAAAATTTCCATAGAAATAAAATTTCTTATAGAAATAAAATTTTGACTAAAATTTCCATAGAAATAAAATTTTGACTAAATTTTCTATAGAAATAAAACTTGGACAAAATTTTCTATAGAAATAAAATTTTAACAAAATTTTCTATAGAAATAAAATTTTAACAAAATCTTCTATAGAAATGAAATTTGGACAACATATTCTATAAAAAGCAAAATTGGACAACGTTTTCTATCGAAATAAAATGTTGACAAAATTTTCTATAGAAATGAAATTTTGACAAAATCTTCTATAGAAACGAAATTTTGACAAATTTTTCCACATAAATAAAATTTTGACAAAATTTTCTATACAAATAAAAGTTGGACAACGTTTTCTATCGAAATAAAATTTTGACAAAATTTTCTATAGAAATAAAATTTAGAAAAAATTTTCTATAGAAATAAAATGTAGGAAAAGATGTCTATAGAATTAAAATTTGAACACAATTTTCTTTAGATATAAAATTAGGAAATAATTTTCTATAGAAATAAAATTTTGACGAAATTTTCTGCAGAAATAAAATTTTGACAAAATTTTCCAGAGAACTAAAATTTTGACAAATATTCTAGAGAAATAAAATTCGAAAATAATTTTCTATAGAAATAAAATTTGGAAAACTATTTATACAGAAAATTTTACACAACTTTCCATAGAAATAAAATTTTGACAAAATTTTCTGCAGAAATAGAATTTTGCAAAAAATTTCTATAGAAATAAAATTTTGACAAAATTTTCTATAGAAATTAAATTTTGACAAATATTCTAGAGAAATAAAATTTGAAAATAATTTTCTATAGAAATAAAATTTGGAAAACAATTTATACAGAAAATTTTACACAACTTTCCATAGAAATAAAATTTTGACAAAATTTTCTAAAGAAATAAAATTTCAATGTCTATAGAAATAAAACTTTGACTACATTTTCTATAGAAATAACATTTTGACTAAATTTTCTATAGAAATTAAACAATGACAAAATTTCCTATAGAAATAAAATTTTGGCAAAATTTCCTACAGAAATAAAATTTGGATTAAATTTTCTATAGAAAAAGACTTGGACAAAATTTTCTATAGCAATAAAATTTTGACAAAATCTTCTATAGAAATGAAATTTTCACAAAATTTTCTATACAAACAAAAGTTGGACAACGTTTTCTATTGAAATAAAATTTTGACAAACTTTTCTATAGAAATGGAATTTTGACAAAATATTCTATAGGAACGAAATTTTGACAAAATTTTGCACAGAAATAAAATTTCGACAAAATTTTCTATACAAATAAAAGTTGGACAACGTTTTCTATAGAAATAAAATTTTGACAAAATTTTCTATAGAAATAAAATTTAGAAAAAAAATCTATAGAAATAACATTTTGACAAAATTTTCTGCAGAAATGAAATTTTGACAAAATTTTCTATAGAAATTAAATTTTGACAAATATTCTAGAGAAATAAAATGTTGCCAAAATTTTCCAGAGATAAAATTTTGACAAATATTCTAGAGAAATAAAATTTGAAAATAATTTTCTATAGAAATAAAATTTGGAAAACAATTTATACAGAAATTTTTACACAACTTTCCATAGAAATAAAATTTTTGCAAAATTTTGTAATGAAATAAAATTTCGATGTCTATAGAAATAAGACTTTGACTACATTTTCTATAGAAATAAAATTTTGACTAAATTTTCTATAGAAATAAAACAATGACGAAATTTCCTATAGAAATAAAATTTTGATTAAATTTTCTATAGAAAAAAGACTTGGACAAAATTTTCTATAGTAATAAAATTTTGACAAAATCTTCTATAGAAATGAAATTGTCACAAAATTTTCTACACAAACAAAAGTTGGACAACGTTTTCTACTGAAATAAAATTTTGAAAAAATTTTCTATAGAAATGGAATTTTGACAAAATCTTCTATAGAAACGAAATTTTGACAAAATTTTCCACAGAAATAAAATTTCGACAAAATTTTCTATACAAATAAAAGTTGGACAACGTTTTCTATAGAAATAAAATTTTGGACAACATTTTCTATAGAAATAAATAAGTTGTAAAAAATTTTATTTTTCTATAGGAAAAAATCGACAAAAATTTCTATAGAAATAAAATTTAGACAAAAGTTTCTATAGAAATAAATACATTTTTGACAAAATTTTCTTAGAAATAAAATTTTGACAAAATTTTCTATAGAAATAAAATTGTCCAAAATAATATTTTTTGTTTTGGAGTTTATTTTAGTAAAATTTTCTTCAAGTTCTTCCAACTTGAAGTGGTTTAGTATATAATATAGTCGACCCCGCCCGACTTTCTACTTTATTCACTTGTTTATTTAATCCTTAGTGGAGGATATTTAAAATTTGCCATGATTGAACTTTCAACCCTATTTACTTGTTTTCGTTATAATACCATATCATCAGGGATGCAAAATAAATATGTGGTAAATCCTTGGGTGTTAAGTGAAGTTTGTTGCCCAATGTCTGATGGCGGCGGATGTTGCGGCTTATGGTTATTACACACATATTAATAAATGTCCATTTGATATTGCAATATAGGTATCAGCAATCATAATTTCATATCACTTCAAAATCAATCCCAACGCAGATGTTTTTGTCGTTTTTGTAAAACTCAATTTTTTGCCTGTGGTTGCTGCACAACATTGTGTCCAATTAAAAAGCAATTTTAATAATTCATCGGGAAATCATCGAATGGCTATGAATTTTCGATTAGTAAACAGCAACTCAATATGAATGACCACATAAATCATCATCATAGGCATCAGATATGACGTGCAGTTTTTCATCCACTTGAATTTAAATTAAATCTCCTTAAGAGGCATATTAACTTAATAGGGCAGATTATGAAACTCATTATCAAGAATATATAAAATATATACACTACATAAAGTACATAATCCTTTAATATGAAGATATTTTTATTAAATCTAACGATAATTTACGAATCCGGCAGATTCTTGCTTTCTTTCCTTAGCTGCACTTCTTAAATGAAATTCTACGCCTTATAGAAAATTGTACAGCTTTGTACTTTAGTTAAGAAGTTGTGGACTCCACAATTCTGAATTATGAGCAAATTTTCAAAAAAAAATGCCTGCACTTTTTCTATCGTAACATTTATATCTAAAGTTCACCCAATATTTTTTTGTAAGACTTATTTTGGTTATTTTGGTGAAGTATTATATGAGTTCGCATCCCAAAATCGACAATTCTTAAAAGAAACATTTTTTATTTTACAAAATTCTCAAATGGCACCGATTACTAAACCGATTTTCCAAAAAATCCCATATTTGTCCACTAACTAACTATAACAAGTTTCAACATCCTACCGGTAAAAAACTGAGAAATATGGAAATTACAAATGTCCCCATTTTGCGGATTTTTGATATGCATGTTGGGAATGGTATATTTAGCACTGTTTCCTAAAACCAATTTTTTCTGTAAAACTCAATAAAAATTATAATGATATTAATGCAAAATGTCACAAAAATATTTCGAATTAAAAACTTGATTGAAGTAGAAAATTTTTTCAATTAGTAAATTAATTGATACAATTAACTCTTTAATAACTCGGAAGACTAATGGCGATTTCGATTGGGGATAAAGATGCAACATTCTCGAAATCGATAACAAAATATGAAGGACACAGTCATTGCTTTTGGGTCCTGTATCTCTCACAATATTATGAATTAACAATAACTTTGGAATGACACTATCATTTGGGCGAAAATACAGTAAAGGAAAAAGTAGTGTTACACCAAGGCAACATATTTTTTGCGAAACGAAAACGCCCTAAGTCAGTCAAAAAAGTGATGGACATTTTTTTAATTTTTAATTAAAAATTATTTTATTTATTTATTTATTGTTTATTTTAATCATACAGTAAATGTATGATAAAATGAGAAAAAAGTAGTAATTACAAATTTATTTCAAACAATCAATTGTTAGTCAAACTAAACACACTAAGTCAATTCAGAATCGCCATCCAGCCATCCAGCCATCCAGAATCGAATTACTTAAGTTGCGGTAACGCTTGCCGATGGCAAGGTATCTTAAAACCTCCTAACACCATCTTCTAAATTGTATGTAAGTCCATACGTGGTATATATTAAATCAAAAAAGATCGATCCAATATGTATATAATACAGTTTGACAAAGTAGACATAAAATTTTTACAAAATTTTCTACAGAAATAAAATTTGAACAAAATTTTCTATAGAAATAAAATTTTCACAAATTTTTCTATAGAAATAAAAATATTGACAAAATTTTCTGTAGAAAGAAAATTTTGACAAAAATTTCTACAGAAATAAAATTTTAACAAAATTTTCTATAGACATAAACTTTTGACAAAAATTTCTATAGAAATAAAATCTTGGTAGATTATTTTTGGCTCGAGTGGCAACCATGATTATGAACCGAATAAAATTTGAACAAAATTTTCTATAGAAATAAAATTTTGACAAAATTTTCTATAGAAATAAAATTCTGACAATGATGAAAATTTTATTATGAACCGAATAAAATTTTAACAAAATTTTCTCTCGAAATAAAATTTTGACAAAATTTTCTATAGAAATAAAATTTTGGTAGATTATTTTTGGCTCTAGTGGCAACCATGATTATGAACCGATATGGACCAATTTTTGTGTGATTGGACCAATTTTGGTATAGTTGTTAGCGACCATATACTAACACCACGTTCCTAATTTGAACCGGATCGGATGAATTTTGCTCCTCCAAGAGGCTCCAGAGGTCAAATCTGGAGAACGTTTTATATGGGGGCTATATATAATTATGGACCGATAAGGACCAATTCTGCCAGGGTTGTTAAAGATCATATACTAACACCATGTTCCAATTTACAACCGGATTGGATGAAATTTGCTTCTCTTGGAGACTTCGCAAGCCAAATCTGGGGATCGGTTTATATGGGGGCTATATATAATTATGAACCGATGTGGACCAATTTTCGCATGGTTGTTAGAGACTATATACCAATATGATGTACCAAATTTCAGCCGGATCGGATGCAATTTGCTTCTCTTTGAGGCTTCGCAAGCCAAATCTGGAGATCGGTTTATATGGGGTCTATATATAATTATGGACCGATGTGGACCAATTTTTGCATGGTTGTTAGAGACCATATACCAACATCATGTACCAAATTTCAGCCGGATCGGATGAAATTTGCTTTTCTTTGAGGCTTCGCAAGCCAAATCTGGGGATCGGTTTATATGGGGGCTATATATAATAATGGACCGATGTGGACCAATTTTTGCATGGTTGTTAGAGACCATATACCAACATCATATACCAAATTTCAGCCGGATCGGATGATGATGGGCCGATATGGCCCATTTTCAATACCTTCCGACCTACATCGATAACAACTACTTGTGCCAAGTTTCAAGTCGATAGCTTGTTTCGTTCGGAAGTTAGCGTGATTTCAAAAGACGGACGGACGGACGGACATGCTTAGATCGACTCAGAATTTCACCACGACCCAGAATATATATACTTTATGGGGTCTTAGAGCAATATTTGATGTGTTACAAACGGAATGACAAAGTTAATATACCCCCATCCTATGATGGAGGGTATAAAAAAATTCTGTGTGTGATGATATAATTCCAAAACTTTGTATTTTTAAATAAAATCGTTATTTGACCCAAAGCCTATAAATTTTTAAATATATTCGATTACATAAGAAGAAAGTCCTCCCAAATACCTTTCCAACGATATATTACTTTTCACTTAGTAAAATCTACAAAAAATTTGATCTAAAACTCACAAAGTCTGGTGACGCTACCTAAGTCTAAATCGATTTCAATGAACTTTGACGCACTTAACGGTACTATTAAATGTCCTCTTTGTGCAAAAATTTTAAGCAATTCTAGCTTCTGGGGACATATCGAAGTGAATCTTTGGTCTTGGTTTAAATTTTGGTCTTCGGTGGTCATATGAGTTTAAATCGACTGGAAGTCACACATGGCAGCTATATCTACATCTGAGGCCACTTCCACCAAATATAGAGCACTTGACAATATTACTAATGTACTAAAGTGCAAGATTTGAAGCAAATCAAAGTAAACCTCTGATTTCCTTAGTGGCATATGTTATGGACTTGGCAGCTATAACAAAATTGCATACACCAAAATTTCAACGCCTATAGGCCAGCCCGTGAACCTACCCAGGTACCCCCAAGTTTGCAAACTAGAGACCAAAACTCAGCTTTCACACAAATAAAAAATTGTGTTTTCCAATGAGTTTTAGTGACTACTCCAAGGTGTATATTTTCTGTTAGTTCAAGCTCATTTTTCAATATGTGTTGCATCCGTACTTGCGATATGTTCAGCAAACTTTCTACCACTTCGACGTAGAGTCTGATCAAGTCTGACCTACACTTTTCGTATCATTTCTGGTGTTGTTATATCCACCACCATAATAAGGTATAATAAGTTTATCATACCGTTTGTAACACATCGAAATATCGATTTCCGACTATATAAAGCCTATACATTCTTGATCAGGGAGGAATTCTAAGACGATATAACCATGTCCGTCTGTCTGGCTGGCTGTCTGTCTGTCTGTTGTAATCACACTGCAGTCTTCAGTAATGAAGCAATCGTGCTGAAATTTTGCACAAACTCGTCTTTTGTCTGCAGGCAGGTCAAGTTCGAAGATGGGCTATATCGGTCCAGGTTTTGATATAGTCCCCATATAAACCGACCTCCCGATTTGGGGTCCTGGGCTTATAGAAACCGTAGTTTCTATCCAATTTACCTGAAATTGGAAATCTAGAGGTATTTTAGGACCATAAAGAGGTGCGCCGAAAGTGGTGAGTATCGGTCAATGTTTTGGTATAGCCCCCATATAGACCGATCTCCCGATTTTTTTCTTGGGCTTCTAGAATCCTTAGTTTTGATCCCATTTGTCTGATGTTGGAAATCTAGATTTATTTTAGAACCATAAAGATATGTGTCAAAAATGGTGAATATCGGTCCATGTTTTGGTATAGCCCCCATATAGACCGATCTCCCGATTTTACTGCAGTTTTTATCCGATTTGCCTGAAATTGGAAATATACTAGTATTTTAGACTCACAATAACGTGTGTCGGATTTAGGTTGTATCGGTCCAGTTGGTAGGACCTCCATATGGACCGATTTCACTTCTTGAGGGTATAGAAGGCGCACTGATCATGAAAATTGCTTGAAATTGAATAAAAAACTTCCAGATTTTACATCCCGTAAATAATTAATGAATTGGGGTGAAAATCTACAGATTTTAGATTTCAATTCAAGGGGTTGTTTCATCACACTTACACTTACAAGATATGTTAATGATTCCCCTACAAACAAAAATGGTTCTTATAAATCCAGAATCTGATATAGTCTTCATAGGTAAAATCTTTAAATTTATCTTCGGGAGGTGTACGGGGTGAACTGCTCTGATTGAAAGAATATCTGTCATCAAACCCCTCTGAAATGTCAAAGGAATTTATAATATTTGATTCATGGTGGTGGGTATTTAAGATTCGGCCCGGCCGAACTTACTGCTGTATATACTTGTTTTTGACCCACTCGTACGAGCAATGGTACACTCAAAAACAAGTGAGCCCTCTATTTTTCACTAAAGACAATTTAACTTTATTTTAGTTCATGTAGTTATTATGTTTAGAGAAGTTCCCTATACTCCAATAATTTTTGCGTACATTAAATGGACGAAAAAATTATACACAAATGAAACATAAAAATTAACTAAATTCGTTGTTCTCATAAAATAGTTCATTATTTCTTTAAATGTATAAATTTTACTACGAATGCGCCCATCTTCAACTTCGTATGACACTAAGCACATTCTTGCAATATTGAACTCCAATTTTTTCCATAAAGCACCAAAATTGCCTTTAACAAATGAAAAAAATTAATTATGTCCAATAACTTTTTTTTTGTGTAACGAAAAATATTTACTTATTTTTATGATATCGGCGTGACAATGTAATACTGTAATACTGTTTAGTTAAAATTTTCTAAATTTTTCAGTATAGATGATCTGCTTCTTCGGAGCTGTCAAACGATGTTTTACACCAGTGGATCATCTATGTAGAATCTTATAGAAGATGCAACATGTCCCCGTAATAAGAAAAGACGCAATTCAATTAACTCTCCGGAGAGAAAGAGTTACTGAAGTGCCACCAGATTACAATATTATTTAGCATAATAGATTAGGTTAGGTTATGTGGCAGCCCGATATATCAGGCTCACTTAGACTATTCAGTCCATTGTGATACCACATTAGTGAACTTCTCTCTTATCACTGAGTGCTGCCCAATTCCATGTTAAGCTCAATGACAAGGAACCTCCTTTTTATAGCCGAGTCCGAACGGCGTTCCACATTCCAGTAAAACCACTTAGAGAAGCTTTGAAACCCTCAGAAATGTCACCAGCATTACTCAGGTGGGATAATCCACCGCTGAAAATCTTTTTGGTGTTCGGTCATAGCAGGAATCGAACCCACGACCTTGTGTATGCAAGGCGGGCATGCTAACCATTGCACCACGGTGGCTCCCATTTAGCATAATAACTCTTAGATCACGCGGCAAATATTATATCTTCAAATAAATATTCTCAAGTGCAATGTTGAATATTAAGAAAATTTTATATTGACATCAAACGTCACAAGATAAAGAAAATGTTTTTCTAACAACGTAATAATATTTGTTTGATGCGGAAAATCATCTTCCATTTACTTTGATTGAATTGTCCATATAGCCGAATCTAACCATTATGGAATCCTCAATTATTCATAATTCATTTAATTAACTACGTGAGGAGATTTCATTTATACAAATTTGTTGACCACAGCAACTTGCATAACTTAGAAACAATGTTTATATAATTTATTAATTATATTAATATTTAATTAATTTCTACAGAAGCATTGAGCCCCACTGCAATAGTAATCGCCCACACGTGTCATATAAATATCAGGAAGGATCTAATGACAAAACGAAATAGTTTGACTCATGTAGAAGATTCAGGGTATTTAGGCTAAATTGAATTGACATAGTTGAGATATCCTGTGCTTATCGAGTAAACAGTTGTTACACATAAAAAAAAATTACTGAGAAAAATCAGGGAGTTGCTTCAGTGGCCAGTTACTAAATTTGAATTTTAATGAGAAGCCATTCCAAATTGAGCACATACAAAGAGAACATACAAAGTGTTTATTTGCCAAAACAAAAGTCAGCTACCTTCGATTAGTAACTAGAATGCAAGCGCGACCAATGGACGATCCGCTCGTGCATTCCAATAAGACTTCAGTACAAAATGACGTAAAAAGGAGGTTCCTTGCTTTACTTATACCGAACAATTTCCGCCATTCATACCGATGAAGCATTTTGCAAAATAAGTTTGACTCTCAAAAGATTCCTAACTGTGGATCATCTCAAGACGCGTTTAGCCGCGAAAGGGCCAACATATCGCACAATAACTTTCGTGTAGCGTCTGATGACTTTGCCGTCCGCTTGAGGATCATTATTCGTGTCGAAGACAGTCAATTGCAAGAAATCTAAACGGATTCAAAAATATTATGTTATTTCCGACATTTTATCCATTTGAACAATAAAATTGTACAACCTATACTTCCTCTTTAATCCCTGGTGCATAACATTTAACTTCGGTTTCCTTCTTCGCAGAACTTTTTAAATTCTTTTATTAGTTGTGAGTGCTAAGAGGTTGTCGCATAATCATAATTTGAAACCACTTCCAAATTAACATTCGGTGAATGTTAATTAAACACCATAATGTTGCTTAATAAATTATTATTATTATTGTTATTATCATTACAGAACATTACGCATTCCCGTACATATGTAGATTTAAATAAATTACATGTAATATGGTTGTAGATAGTGTTCTGGTATATAAGAAGATACCATGTGAACATCTGAGTCATTCCATAAGGTCTTCTACGAAATCCATTAAAGGGAATCCTCTAGTACATTCTCATAGACATTAATTATGATTATAGCACGCAGAGAAAAAAGTATATTTATTATTTCAATCATAAATTTAATAGATACAAAAATATTTTTTTTATTGGAATTACTTCAATCACAGAATTGAAAATATCAATCCGCGACACCAATCAAGCAGTTAATCAATTCAATTTAAAATTTATTTGGTTCATGTAATGTTTGTGATTGAATTTTATTCAACCAATTAATCTTTGGATTGATTTGTTTCTTTCAAATTCAATTCAAATATTAACCCTTAAATGCACACTGTATCTTTTAAGATACAACATCAAAACGCTATTTCTAAAAATATTTCTTTTCGGAAAGTTTTTAGTACTTCTGAGTAATCTGCAGTCAAAATTGGAGATCAAATCTTAACCAAAAATTCAAAAAACTGCAGGTTGGAAGTTAAATAATATTTACCATAAATGAGAGTAATGTTGGTAAAAAAAACTGTGTAGTGTAAAAATATCTCTATTCTCTATTATCTACTACAATCAATTTGTTTATTTGTAAATAAAAACTTAGTTCAATGCGCACTGTACTTTTCAAGATATCAACACTAATTTTTCAAAAAAAAACACATAAATTTTTTTTTGAAAAAAATGTGGTATGCAGATGTTCTTTTTTTATACCCTCCACCATAGGATGGGGGTATATTAACTTTGTCATTCCGTTTGTAACACATCGAAATATTGCTCTACGACCCCATAAAGTATATATATTCTGGGTCGTGGTGAAATTCTGAGTAGACCTGAGCATGTCCGTCCGTCCGTCAGTCTGTTGAAATCACGCTAAATTCCGAACGAAACAAGCTTGAAACTTGGCACAAGTAGTTGTTATTGATGTAGGTCGGATGGTATTGCAAATGGGCCATATCGGTCCACTTTTACGTATAGCCCCCATATAAACGGACCCCCAAATTTGGCTTACGATTGCTCTATGAGAAGCAAATTTCATCCGATCCGGTTGAAATTTGGTACATCGTGTTAGTATATGGTCTCTAACAACCATGCAAAAATTGGTCCATATCGGTCCACTTTTACGTACGTATAGCCCTCATATAAACGGACCCCCAAATTTGGCTTGCGATTGCTCTAAAAAAGCAAATTTCATCCGCTCAGGCTGAAATTTGGTACATGGTGTTAGTATATGGTTTCTAACAACCATGCAAAAATTGGTCCCTATCGGTCCACTTTTACGTATAGCCTCCATATAAACGGACCCCCAAATTTGGCTTGTGATTGCTCTAAGAGAAGTAAATTTCATCCGATCCGGCTGAAATTTGGTACATGGTGTTAGTATATGGTCTCTAACAACCATGCAAAAATTGGTCCACATCGGTCCATAAATATATATGGCCCCCATATAAACCGATCCCCAGATTTGAACTCCGGAGCCTCCTAGAGGAGCAAAATTCATCCGATCCGGTTGAAATTTGGTACGTGGTGTTAGTATATGGTCTCTAACAACCATGCAAGAATTGGTCCATATCGGTCCATAATTATATACATAGCCTCCATATAAATCGATCCCCAGATTTGTCCTCCGGAGCCTCTTGGAGGAGCAAAATTCGTCTGATCCGGTTGAAATTTGAAACATGGTGTTAGAATGTGGTCTCTAACAAACACGCAAGAATTGGTCCATATCGGTCCATAATTATATATAGCCCCCATATAAACCGTTCCCCAGATTTGATCTCCGGAGGCTCTTGGAGGAGCAAAATTCATCCGATCCGGTTAAATTAGCAACGTGGTGTTAATATAAGGCCGCTAATAACCATGCCAAAATTGGTCCATATTGGTCTATAGTTATATATAGCCGATCCCCAATTACACAAAAATTGGTTCATATCGGTTCATAATCATGGTTGCCACTCGAGCCAAAAAATAATCTACCAAAATTTTATTTTTATAGAAAAAATTGTCAAAATGTTATTTCTATAGAAAATTTTGTCAAAATTTTATTTCTATATAAATTTTTTTCCAAATTTTATTTCTATAGAAAATTTTGTCAAAATTTTACTTCTATAGAAAATGTTGTTAAAATTTTATTTCTATAGAAACTTTAAACTTAATTATATACGTATTTAATCGGCCTTTTTTAGTTTAGTATATACCACGTATGGACTATGTGGTATATATTACGGTGTTAGGAAGTGTTAAGACACCTTGCCATCGGCTTCAGTATAAGTTTCGACGCAATCCATGGTGGAGTGTACATAAGTTTCGGCCTGGCCGAACTTTCGGCCGTATATACTTGTTACCATTTTGCATATTATATACTTTTTTCGGAGGAATCGGTGATCTTGTGAATTTAAGGGTTAATTGAAAGAATATAGTTGATACATTTTTTGTGGATATTCCCAGAGTAAAATTCCATTAGGTAACTTTTGCTAATATCTTAATGTAAGTAATTAAGGTGATTTCATACTGACTTGGCCAAATCGTCGTTTCGTTCATTATCTACATCCATTAACTTATTGTGTTGCATAAGTCACATTATTGTGAATAGGAAAAACTGTAGAAATTATTAATCACCTCAAAAGTCCATAGTGTGTAACCCGATGGGGGATTTTTCGGAAATAGTAGCCCCTCCAGGAATATTTGAAATATTCGACTCCAAAATTTAAAACGAAAAGGTTGGCGTGATAAGTAAAATTATACGTACAAAATTTTTACACATAACGTGTGAATAATTTAAGGAGAACTTATCCAAAATAAAAAACAAAATAAAATTAAAAAAAAATTCCGCATAATGTGTGAATAATTTAAGGAGAACTTATCCAAAATAGAAAAATAAAATTAAAAAAAAATCCGCAGTTTTTAATATTTTTTAACACATTATTGTTGTTTTTGATTTCAGCTTAAAACCATGCATTGACTAAACTACAAGTGTAGCTTAACCAACAGAGGAAAAGTATACTTGACCAAAAGGAGGGCGCTAATGCCAACTGAACTTTATTTTAGTTCATGAAGTAATCTTCACGTTTTTAGTTAAATTTTTTCCAATGTGAACAAGTGTTCTCTATTTGAATATTTTTTTTTTTTTTGCTAATTTTTAATGGCGTGAACTAAACATAGGAAAAAAGTTGTACACAAATATATAGCACAATTTTATTAAAAAATGGGAGAAGTTTGCTTAAATTGAGTTCATAAGTCACTCAAACGAATTTTACTACAAGTGTACCTGTCTTGAATTTCATTCAGTGCTAAAGACATTTTAACAATTTTTAATTCCTATTTTTTTCCTTTAACATATGAAATGTTCTTAAACAACAGAAAAATATTTATTATTTTTAATAAATTTTCTTCAATTTGACAAAAAGTAGTAACTAATTTGTAACATGTTGCAATTAGAAAACTGTTTTAGTTAAACTTTTCTAAAATAAACCTACATTTTCGTTCACGAAAGGTTAACTTTTTTTGGGTGCAGACTTTCCATTACTTTTGGTCTATTATCGATTTTACTAAATCTTTAATATTCTATTTGAGTCTGAAAGATACATACACAGAAAAAAATTTCCGTAGTTAAACTAACACTAAATGTAACTTATTTTTATTGGAAAAAATTTATTTGCTTGTAGTTAAATTTTATTATTTTTATCGAAATTTTCCACAGCTTAATGAAATCTTACTTTTTTAAGTATTCTAAAAAAATTTATGAACTAATCGGGAATATAAAGTTCAATGACCGTACACATAAGTTCAATATGAACTAAAGCAAAAGAAGATTTTCGTACGATTCCCAAAAATAGTAAGAATGAGTATGGTTAAAATGGCCATGATTTGGCGCAAATGATTTTCTTCTTTACTTTCAATTAATTTTTTCTTCTATGAGATATGTAATTTCGTGGACTGCAGTTAAAAACTACAACAGGGTATTAAAATTTCCCGGTTTTAACAACGCTTTGTGGAAATCTCAAAATGTGGAGTCAAATTAAGTTCAACTTTCGTGCGAGGTAGTTCATTCCTCGTATAAAACAGTTCACTTCTTTTTCGGTGCATATCAACAAAAAGGTAGTGAAAATGTTTTTTGGATCCGCACTGAAAAGATTTCATGTCCGTAAAATACGAATGCAAATTTTGCTTATTTGCTTCCTATAAAACAGTTCACTTTTTTAGCTATAGCACCCCCCTAGCTACGCTAATTATCTAAATAAAGTTGTAGCTAAGCCTTACTGTGTGAACCATATGCAATAGCTACCATCATTGAATGACAAAAGTGTATGCAATTCAAAAATAATTTTCTCATATATGGAATGACCCATATGTAAAAATACATACTTCACCGATATATCTTTTGTAGAATACATGTGTTGACACTATAATACTTAACTTACATTCCAACATACATGTCCACATCATTAAGGCACTTATATGGATGGGAAATATAATTTAGGTACAGAGGTATGCTGATACACACACATACACGCATCTCCATTATGCGTCATGTATTCTACACGGTATCCCAATAGGTATACCATACAGTGGTTCACAGTTTATTTGACCGTACACTTACGAAAAAGACTGATTTTCATATGTTTGGGTGTATGTGTTTGGAACTCACATTTTTAGCCCGTTCTTGTTGTTGTTGTGCAAACATATAATGTTCATAAACAAGTATGGCATGTTTGGGACACATATGTTAATATGTTAGAACAGAGCTTCCCAAATGGGGGGCGTGTCCCCCTAGGAGGGGCACCACGAGGTTCCACGGTGGGCGCAGCGTCATTTTTGGTTGAGCAGGTTTTGTATCATTAAATTGTTAAGTTCAATAGGTTTTCCATTATTAGACGTTCACTTTATTTGCAACGACTAAATTTCTTGCAAAAATATCATAACCAGTACCCACTTTTGTATTCACACATTTTAAAAATTTTGAAACCATTTTCGTCACTTTTAGACATAAAGTCAAAATATCTGTCTTGCCTTCATGTTGAAACTGATTTAAGGCGTACTTTATCAGTAATAGTACCAAATATTAAAAATCTAGCTAATGAAAGGAACAATTGCCAAATTTTCCACTAATTGATAAACTCTTTTATATTAATATTCATTAAAATTTTTATTTTTATTTATTTAATTATTTATTGTTAATCATGTTTTTAGCTTTTGTTAATATTTATTTTTGTTTGTTTGGGTAAATAAATTTTGTTTTGGGTTGGGGGCGCAACGAAATTGATACATTTTTTGGGGGGCGCGAAGCAAATTGGGTTGGGAAGCTCTGTGTTAGAGCATATTATGTTTGGAACGTCACATGTTATTGAATATAATAACTCTGGATGCAAACATATATTAACCCTCTAATGCCCAATCCCGCCTTTAGGCGGCCTTCGTTATATGAGGAAGCCTTTAGTAAAACACAGCTTAAGCCAACAAAACTGGGTAAAATAAAACGAAAATTTAGTTAAAACTGTTCAAGAGGCTTTGCAGCATATACTGAATTTTACCGTATAAATTTTTCTTGTGTCGTTTCTTGATTTTGTATCGTTAACATTGAGTTTTTAGTCAGCTGGCAAAAAAACTGGGGCATTAGAGGGTTAATTTAAAAATTTCGTAGTTAATGTTAAACAAATGATACAGTCTTAAAAACCCCTGTTTTAAATGATTACATTAGTCCACAGGATGACGCATAAAATCTAAAAGTTCAGCAACCTACTCAAAAGTGTGAATTAACTATTTGGGCCCAAAAAAATGATATGTTTAGGATGAAACATAGCATGTTTGCATACTATAAACAATTTTTTGTTTGAAAACAATTCTGAAAATATATATGCTTGAAGCGGAATATGTTAGTTACAGAGGCGATTATTTTTGAGAGTGTATGTATTTATAACAAAGTGTATATTTGCAGTAGATCTCAATTTCAATATTTTTGGCTCTGATGTTTGTAACCATCACAGTGTATTGGAACTAACTTCTGGTTACTATCGCTTCCAAACTGCTCGACTGACAGCTAAGAATTTTTTCCCGTGACAGTTCATTTTATTGTTTACAAGCTTACAAAAACATTTTGATCTATCGCATTCAGAAATAAAGTTATTCGCGATGAGATCCAAACGTTATGGTTTGATTGCTCTCTATTTGGGTGTAAAACCACAAGCTGCTACCATTACTCCCACTGCCGCATTTAAATGTGGACAAATCACTGGGCAATATATTGTCGTGAGATCAAACATACGAATACGAATGCGAAGTTTTGTTGTCTTTTAAATTTTCATTGAAGTCGTTTCGTCCTTATAATGAAGTGATTCGACTTAAAATGGGTATCTTTACATGAAAGAAAATTTTGTTTGACAACAGTCACCATGACATAATAATTCTGAAAAAAAATGGAAATTAATGAAATCGTCTTTAACTTTGTTGACTTTTTGTATCTTGACTACAAAGTAGAAAAGCGTTAAAAATTGGAAATGTTTTCTAATACCTTATTATAAAGTAAATCAGACATTTTATGGTTTTTTACTCTACTTTAAACAAAAATCATATAAAGGAGTGGTCCATCTCCGCGACCAAATATCGAAAAATAAAGTAGCGGGTCTTTGTCTACACCCTCACAAAAAATCGCTTCTGTAACATATACTCCCAAACATATTTTGCTTCAAGCATATACATTTTTGGGTATTGCCCAAACATTTATATGTTTGATCTCTACTAATATATAATATGTTTGAAAGCATATTGGTCTAAACAATATATGTTTGGGTAGTCTAAGTTCCAAACATTTTGTATTTTTGCATCCAAATTCAATAATGTTGTCTTCCAAAAAACAATATGTTATTATGTGACCATATAATATGTTTGGAAGCATTTTGCTCCCAAAAATATTATATGCTTAAAAAAAATTCTCCCAAACAATATTGGGCTCAAAATTTTATTTATTTATTTATATATTTACAATCATAATGAATTATGAAAATAAACAGGTAATATGGGTGCTTACAACATATATGCTCAAAATTTTGTTTCTGCCCAATTGTATATTCCCCCACATCTTTCTCACTTCCACGAGATTTTTTAGTTCTTAGCACCTTTTTCTGTAATACAAACATTGTAGAAGAAATTATTCAATTGTATGATTTTTTTATTTTAATTTTACTTTTTGCCGGACGGGGATTCGAACAGCGGACCACACAGTTTGTAAGGATCAAAGAAGTAGCTGATCAATTGCCCAAGGAAAAATAAAATGTTAATTTTGTAATAACAAGCAACAACCACCAACTTAATTCAATATCGCTCCCTGTTAAATAGCGCTCCAAGCTACTAAACACATATATGTTTATAGGCTATTTCTAAATTAATATATGTTTGCATCCAAGCATATTATATTTACAAACATTTTATGTCCCAAACATAATATGTTCTAACATATTAACATATATGTCCCAAACATGTTATGCTAGTTTATGAACATTATATGCTTGCACTCAAAAATATTGTGTTTAAAAATTTGTGTTCCAAACATATAATGTTTATAGCCAAACATATGAAAAAGAGTATTTTTCATCCGTGTAGACATCACCGCTAAACTTCTTTGGAAATTTCACCCAAATCGGAGAACTTTGGCCCAATTTTGAAAAAGTCGTACAAGAAGGATTTTTGCTATAAACCTTACGGAGCCCGAGACCTTTCCAACGAATGCAAAACCGTGGAAATCGGTACGCGCATTCTAGAGTTAAAGCGTGAGGAAGGAAAACCCAACTTATTTTTTATACCCTCCACCATAGGATGGGGGTATATTAACTTTGTCATTCCGTTTGTAACACATCGAAATATTGCTCTAAGACCCCATAAAGTATATATATTCTGGGTCGTGGTGCAATTCGGAGTCGATCTGATCATGTCCGTCCGACCGTCCGTCTGTTGAAATCACAATAACTTCCGAACAAAACAAGCTATCGACTTGAAACTTGGCACAAGTAGTTGTTATTGATGTAGGTCGGATGGTATTGCAAATAGGCCATATCGCTCCACTTTTACGTATAGCCCCCATATAAACGGACCCTCAGATTTGGCTTGCGGAGCCTCTAAGAGAAGCATATTTCATCCGATCCGGCTGAAATTTGGTACATAGTGTTGGTATATGGTCTCTAACAACCATGCCAAAATTGGTCCACATCGGATCATAATTAAATATAGCCCCCATATAAACCGATCCCCAGATTTGGCTTGCGGAGCCTCTAAGAGAAGCAAATTTTATCCGATCCGGTGGAAATGTGGAAGATAGTGTTAGTACATGGTTTCTAACAACCGTGCCAGAATTGGTCCACATCGGTCCATAATTATATATAGCCCTCATATAAATCGTTCTCCAGATTTGACCTCCGGAGCCTCTTGGAGGAGCAAAATTCATCCGATCCGGTTCAAATTTGGAATGTGGTGTTTGTATATGGCCGCTAACAACCATACCAAAATTGATCCATATCGGTCTATAGTTATATATAGCCGATCCCCAATCACACAAAAATTAGTCCATATCGGTTTATAATCATGGTTGCCACTCGAGCCAAAAATAATCTACCAAAATTTTATTTCTATAGAAAATTTTGTCAAAATTTTATTCCTATAGAAAATTTTTTCAAATTTTATTTCTATAGAAAATTTTGTCAAAATTTTATTTCTATAGAAAATTTTATCAAAATTTTATTTCTATAGAACATTTTATCAAAATTTTATTTCTATAGAAAATTTTGTGAAAATTTTATTTCTGTAAAAAATTTTGTCAAATTTTATTTCTATAGAAAATTTTGTTAAAATTTTATTTCTATGGAAATTTTTTCAAATTTTATTTCAATAGAAAATTTTGTCAAACTGAATTATATACGTATTTAATCGGTCTTTTCTAATTTAATATATACCACGTATGGACTTACTTACAATTTAGAAGACGGTGTTAGGAGGTTTTAAGATACCTTGCCATCGACAAGCGTTACCGCAAGTAATTCGATTGTGGATGGCAGTGCTTAGAAGAAGTTTCTACGCAATCCATGGTGGAGGGTACATAAGCTTCGGCCTGGCCGAACTTACGGCCGTATATACATGTTTACTCTACTTAAAAAAAAAATTGTATAAAGGGGTGGTCCACCTCCGCAACCAAATATTGAAAAATAATGTAGCGGGTCTTTGTCTAGACATCACCGCTAGCCTTCCTTGGAAATTTCACCCAAATCGGAGATCTTTGGCCCAATTTTGAAAAAGTCGTTCAAGGGGGATTTTTGCTATCAACCTTACGGAGCCCGAGACCTTTCCAAAGAATGCAAAACCGTGGAAATCGGTACGAGCGTTCTGGAGTCAAAGCGTCAGTAAGGAATACCCTACTTATTGTTATATATTTAGAAGTATTTATTAATAAAGAAAAGCTGTGAACCACTGTATTTGCACACATTATAGAAGATAGTAATTCGAACATTTACTACAATTATAATATCTGCTCTTCTCTTCAAATTGGATATTTTTCCACTATCAATAAATGATATATCGCATTAATTGTTTTTGCTTCTTTTTTGTTGAAATTAAAATTAAAATCTAGGCCACTACGTATCATTATCATAAAATGTACATTGACAGCACCCATGCTAATGTATAAAGATGAGTACTATATTTTATGTAAATCTATTTGTACAGTGATAGGGCAATTATGCTGCTGTAGATTTGTGTCGTAAGTTGCCGGTGGGAAAAGTGGTGAAGGTGGTGCGGTGATGGTGAAGTAGGTGAATTTGCACAAAACCCCATGGAACAACCACAAACTTGAAAGTTCTTCACATGAGAGTCATGTCGTGCCAGCGGTTAAACATAGATATGTACCTGTACACTAGGTAAATAACACCAAAAAGATTGTGACAGTACAAGACATGAAATGTGATTTAAAAAGAAAAAATACTTTTTCTATTCAAATAATCTAATTAATTTAAAAAAATGAAATAAAGTCAATAAAATAAAATTACTTTTGAGCAAAGGAAATTAAAAAATTAATTGAAATTAAAAGGAAGTAAATTTTCAATTTTCATATTAAAATTAAATTGAAGTAAACTTTTCAAATTAAATTGAAGTAAAGTTTTCAATTAAACTGAAGTAAACTTTTCAAAGTTTTGCCACATGCATGTAGTTTTTTTTTACCATTTTTATTTTATTTATTTAGCTTAATTTAATTTTAATTTACTTTTAAATTATATTAAATTATTTGAAAAAATAATATAATTTAATATTAAACTACGAGTATGTAGTATTGACTAACTTGATTTACTTAAATCCGATTTTATTTTTGCTTTTAATTTAACTTGGTTCAATTTTATATACAAATATAAATTATAAATTGAATTAAAATAGCTGTAACTAAACAACTAACTAAAGTAAATTTAAATAGTATAAATTAAATTACAATAATTTAAATACAATTCCAATTGAACCAAAATCACACACTTATGTCAATGCTTTGTTGAAGTATTTTAATTTAGTTTAAACTTATTTTTATTAAAATGTATTTTAAGTATAAATTATATAAAACACAAATAATGTTTAACTAAATAAAAATTTTTAGTAACTTATATTAGTTTAATAAATAATGTGAGTTGAGTTCATTTAATTTGAAAAATATTTTGATTTTATTTAAAAAAAACCATTGATTAAATTGATTCAATTAGTTTTTAAATTTCCCACGATTGGTTCCATTAATTTCTCTGTATGATCTGTGATTTGATTAAAAAATTAATTAAATCAATTGAATATTTTTTAGCTTCAATTAAAATTGTTTTCTTTGAAGATATACTGGTGTTGCTATAGTGTTTAAGAACAGTAGATGTAATTTGGCATTAAGGTTCGTACTACTGGCTATACGAAAAGCAACATTATTTAAATTTTATCTGAAACCCTTAGAATCCCATCAATCAGACTACAATCTCAAATAACATTTTAATTTCGAAAATTGCTTCACATACCTGTGACCTTTGAGTTCAGCATTTTTCCATGAGTGTACCTAAGACCCGATAAGCATATATGTGTATGAACATTTTTCCCTATGCCTGGTAAGAGTATCTGCCATTGTTTGAGAATACTCGAACTTATTATGCAAAACTTTCATGCATAATAATTGCTTTATTATTTTCAATCAGCACACCAGCGCTTTCCTATGCGAAAGTAGATACGTACCCAAACCAAACTAAAAAAACAAATTTTAAATTTCGCATAATAAAAAACCCTTGAATTCCAAGTGAATTTCTTTAAATTACCTTTTATCCAATTGCTTCAAATTGTGCTTACAAAATAAGAAAAACAAACATCATTAACCATTGGTTGTTTGATTACCATTCCTCCTTTCGAAAGATTAAAAATATTTAAATTTTTTTTTTGGGGATTTACATAATTTAAATTATATAAAATTCAAAAATTAAGAAGTAAACGTTCTTCAAATGTATTAATCTTCACTATCACTAATCTTTGAGGCAAATTTTAGTTGGATGTTGTTATCGACCCAATAATACAATAAGTTTGATTCAGTTTCAGATTAAATTAGAATCCATTACATTGGGGTATGAAGACGTAATTAATATTACCGGAGATTTTAATTCGAATATTCTCTTCAATTCCACATTAACAGATAATTGTTAGCTACGAGTATTGGGTTATATACAACTAATAATACGAATCAAACACATTTTTCATCCTCTTCTAACACTCTTCTGGATTTTTTTCTTTGTCAATAATTTGTCTGACGTCCCACAGTGGTTCCAAATCGCTTTTTTTTTTAATAATTATGTAACTTTTTAACGGATAAAGATATCAACATAATTTTTTCTGTGTGGAAAAGCTGAACTATTTTCCTCTAAGTTTGCTAATATGTATGCCCATAGTGGGTCCACGGATTGACCTGTAGGCGTTAAACCTTGGTCACCTTGGGCGTATGCAATTTTGTTTTAGCTGTAAACTTTTGAACCGATTTCGATGATTTTTGCTGGGTAGAACTTGTAAAGCTCTACAAAAAAGTTTGCGTGCGTGTGTAATTATCTTTTACAGTTTGCAAGATATGGGTCCTACAATTTAATTTTTTTTGCAAAATTATGACAAAGTAGGGTCAGAGTTTTGAACCTAGAAGTTCTGTTTTAAATTCGTAATTTTTCTTCTTAACTGCATTCCCTACAAAATTCTACGAATTCTAGAAAAAATGTGTACCCATGTGCTTTAGATAAAATGTTGTAAAGTCCACAAATTAGAATTTCAAAAAAAATATCGAATTTTGGCAATTTTTTTTTGGAAAAAAGCACATACATTTTTTCTGTCATAATGTTTTTTTATAGATTTTTCCCAATCTTTTTTTACTTTTTTCTTATAGACGACCATATAGGGATACGTTTTAAGCCATTTTGAACAAGTAGTATATAGTTATACTCCTCCCAAAATCGGCAATTTTTCAAAAAGAAAAAAATTTGTTTTCAAAAATTCTCATTCGGCAAAGCACCGATTGCTAAGCCGATCTGGTTTCTAAAAAGCCCTATATGTTCACTAACTAACTGTAAAAGGTTTCAACCTATGATCCTACCAGTAAACAGCTGAGAAATATACAAAAATGCAAAAAAATAATGTTTGTTCAATATATGTCCCCACTTTGGGGATTTTTTATACCAATTTTGGGAATGGTATATTCAGCAATATTTCTTAAAGCAAATTTCCCTGCAAAAATCAATAAAAACCATAATTATATCACAATTAGTTCACATGCATTATTTTACCCGAGTTAGTGACGTTTAGTGCAGGAACTCAGATTTAAATCTACCATTAATAACATCAACCATAAAACAAATATTCAGCATAGTACGTCTACTTTTCAGTGTAGGCAATTTGACAAGTGAAAGTCTTTCCTTATAAGATGGCATGGTTTGTGGAGTCCAGTTGTTCCGACGTAAACAAAACAGTAGAAATTGTTTTTGTACAGATTCAATACGGTTGCAATGAATTTGATACTGAGTGTCCCATATTACAGAACCATATTCAAGGATTGGACGTACAAGTGAAGTGTACAAATTCCTTGTTACAAATTCGTGCCTCAATAATAGCCTAATATTGAATCAAAAGGAATTCTCTAACATGACCATTGTGGTTAGGTATAATGACAGCCCGATATTTCATTTCTATTCATTTTCTGGAATATATCTCGTTAGAATGAGTTACGCGCCGGCTAGTTCCATTGAAAATCCACAAAGAAACAAAAATAATAAAATTCAATTTGTAGGAATAAAAACCGTTAAAGTCAATCTGGCATGATGTGATGTTGTTCCCGGGCTAGCTCTGACTGGATAGTTTGGTTCTTGACCCAGGTTTCCTAGCGCGTAGCATATAAAAATATTTCTCCATGCCATTTATTAGAAATGCAAATATTAATGATTTCACATTACACTCACCATTGGTTTAAATCATTGCTTTTGACCCCAAATTTTAGCCCTATTCAATGACGAGATGTTGATGTCGTTGTTGCACATATATCCCACCCATCGCCTATTACAGATTAGTGCAAACATTTCTATCTGTCCCTAGATTTAGGGATTCATTTCTAAGTCACAAAAATTATTCTTGCATATTTTGGGAAAATATTAGATACAGTTTTCTGAATATCTTAAGTCCATGGGTAGAATACGTGTAAACGGTATTCTCAAAGAGTTGAAATTTGCGTTACTAAAGAGTCATCCAAAATTGTGGTAAAATTCAGAGCAGTTTAGGTACAAACTGTATGCACCAATCTTTATAAAATGGTGGCTCTTTATGTAGTTTAATATTTTGTTTCAGTAACAAAACTGTGTTCATGACAAAGTTAAAAGTCGAAACAAATCAACTTGCCCCCGCCTCGACGATTAGACGTTCCGTAAAACCTAACCATTGAAACATATGTTCGAATCATTATAAATTATAAATCAAAACCGCCTATAATGTATTTTCAATCAGCAATAGCATCAGCTTCATTTCTGCAGTCTCCATACGAGTTACAATCACGAAGCAGCAAAATCTTTCCAACACAGTCGCTCAACCTCTTGGGGTAATAAATTTTCCAAGTAGCAGAAAAACAAACTCGGGGCAGAGTTGCTGGGACAAACGATGTGTACTAAAGATGGAACGTGGAACGTGTAAATTCAATTGTGAATATAATGATAATCGAAAGGTGCTACTTATGTATTTATCAGAGGGCATTATGGCCCATGATTATATCCAAGACAAAGAGAAGGCAAACAGTAAAATGGCAAAAGAAGTCATTGCTGTAATAAACTTTTCCTGCTTGCACCATCCAATGATCAAATTAATCGTGATGCTGATGAAGATAATGTAGCTGGAGCATATGTCCAACGATAATAATGATGTTGTCATAGTTCCAGCCATTCACTATGCGGATGTCGCTGGAGGTGGTGATTGAGAGAAAAGAAGAAAAACAAACGAAAAGAAAAAGAAACGACATCCCTGAACAATGGTGAGGTTTTCTTTGAGGCCATTTTGTGTCTTTGGGGATAATATACAGCACACCCGTATGCACGTGCAGTTTTAAGTTTCTGATCATGTTTACCCTCGTTGCGGCACAGTGATTGTAGAAATAAAGCAAATAATTATTTGCAGATTGATTTACGAGGGTGGCCGATGAGGAAGCAATGGATATTTATTTGTATTTCATGCACAGTCCTTAATGTGCCTTAATTTTAAGGATATTACTCGTAGCAATCACAATTTGTTAAAAATTCAAGTTTGGGGATGGAAGCTATTGATAGATGTCAGATTTTCACATGAAAACTGGTATTTCAAAAGCCAGTTTGGACTGAATTTTTATTTATTTCATAACATCATAAAAACAGTTGTTTAAAAAATGGAATAAAGAAGAATTGTGGACTGTATGATGTGGGCTAGAGGAGCAGCAGGAGGTTACCTTAACAATAGGAGAGTTGTGGATGTTAATCAATTGTCATAATTTCTCGATAAATGAGAAATTATGACATGTAGCAAAGCCGAGAAGTGAAAATAAAAAATCGAGAGTTACAATTTGTGGGTTTTGTGGGTTTATTCAAATATGCTCACCGTATGAGATATAAAAGGCAATAGAACGTTTGTAGGTCTTTAAGCCTACCACGAAACCTACATACTTATAATTTTTTTAAATGATAATTCACAATAACTCTAACGTATTTGGTAATTTCGATGAGTTTTAGGATTTCAAAGATCCGTTTTTTAATTCATAATAATTCATATTACGTTTAGTTGAAAATATTAAGAACATAATATTTTTAGAATAAGTCTAAATTTTAATTTAGACAACAGTAAATAAGTTGAATCCAAGATAGGAGGAAAAGAGTAAACTATAATCAATTCATTTTGTTTAATCTACTTTTTCGAAACAACTACTGAAATAAATAATGATAAATTGAAAAATTAACAGGTTGGCTGATAAGTCCCCGGTCTAACAAAGAAAAACACATTTTTTGTCAAAATTCGTTTTTATTATTCAACATAGTTCCCTTCAAGAGCGATACAACGATTATAACGACCTTCCAATTTGTTGATACCACTTTGGTAGTACTCCTTCGGTTTTGCCTCAAAATAGGCCTCAGTTTCGACGATCACCCCTTCATTGCAGCCTAATTTTTTCCCTGCGAGCATCCTTTTGAGGTCTGAGACCAAGAAAAAGTCGCTGGGGGCCAGATCTGGAGAATACGGTGGGAAGCAATCGAAGTCCAATTCATGAATTTTTGCCATCGTTCTCAATGACTTGTGGCACGGTGCGTTGTCTTGGTGGAACAACACTTTTTTCTTCTTCATATGGGGCCGTTTTGCCGCGATTTCGACCTTCAAACGCTCCAATAATGCCATATAATAGTCACTGTTGATGGTTTTTCCCTTCTCAAGATATTCAATAAAAACTATTCCATGCGCATCCCAAAAAACAGAGGCAATTACTTTGCCAGCAAACTTTTGAGTCTTTCCACGCTTCGGAGACGGTTCACCGGTCGCTGTCCACTCAGCCGACTGTCGGTTGGACTCAGGAGTGTAGTGATGGAGCCATGGTTCATCCATTATCACATATCGACGGAAAAACTCGGGTGTATTACGAGTTAACAGCTGCTAACACCGCTCAGAATCATCAACACGTTGTTGTTTTTGGTCAAATGTGAGCTCGCGCGGCACCCATTTTGCACAGAGCTTCCGCATATCCAAATATTGATGAATGATATGACCAACACGTTTCTTTGATATCTTTGAGGCCTCTGCTATCTCGATCAACTTCATTTTACGGTCATTCAAAATCATTTTGTGGATTTTTTGATGTTTTCTTCGGTAACAACCTCTTTCGGGCGTCCACTGCGTTCACCGTCCTCCGTGCTCATTTCACCACGCTTGAATCAATTATTGTTGATTTCCCTGGGACAGAGTCCAGAAACTCATTATCAAGCCAAGTTTTTGCTTCCACCGTATTTTTTCCCTTCAGAAAACAGTATTTTATCAAAACACGAAATTCCTTTTTTTTCCATTTTTTTAAATATAACAAAAGTTGCTTCACAAAAGACGCTCTATCTCACAAACTAATTGACTTACAGACGTCAAATTTTGACACGAATCATTTGAAGGTTGGTACTATATAAAAATAATATGCATTTAATACTAGCGATGCCATCTATGTGTCAGACCGGGGACTTATCAGCCAACCTGTTAAATGAATCAAAATGCATTAAATCATATGTTACGTGTTAATATATTTACAGCACCGTGGATTATGAGTAGAGGTGTGCACGTGACACGAAATTGTCGTGACTCACGAAAATTGTGGTCAGCGTGACTCACGCGTGAGTCACGCTGACCACAAGGGCGTGTGCATGAGCGTGATCACCCAACCAAATGTTGTGCGTGAGCTTGAGTCACGAAAATAATATCTTCGTGAGTGTGCGTGAGTAACGAATTTCGGAAAAACAAGCTCACGAAAATAATCGCGCTTACGAACATAAAATGCTTACGAGTTGAATTCATGTATAATTTTAGTGACTTCCTAATTGGTAAGAGTTTTACAACGCACTCGATTTTAACCATACTCAAGTTTTCAGTCAGGTTCTATAGGTTAATCACTCATAAAATTATTCGTGAGTCACGACATTTTTCGTGAGTCACGAAATTTTTCGTGAGTCACGACATTTTTCGTGAGTCCCAACATTGAAAAGATTTTCGTGTCTGAGTACAAATTTTATTTTCGTGAGCGTGAGCAAAATATTACTCACGTGCACACCTCTAGTTATGAGTTCAATACCAGTTTCGATCTGTAGGAAACACCTTCATACAATTTTAATTCAATTTACTTCCATGAAATAAAAATTTAAGCATTGAATTCACCATGTTTGTATTAATAACTAACTTTGATTCTTGTTTCTCTCTTCTTTTTCTATATTGTTTGCTATCAAGATTCAAAATTTTAAAATAATGTTGTTTTCGTATTTATGTATTAAATGGTGCAACATATCACTTGTTATTAATTTATACTTTTCCGTTATTTGTTGTTATAAATTTTAGTTAACTTTTTTCCCTTTTTACTATTACTTTTAAATTTAATTTCCGTTAGTTGTTATTATAAATTTTATTTTTTTTTTACTATTTCTTTCAAATTTAAATATGATATAAGTTTGTGATTTACATATTGTTAAAATTAAATATCTTTCAATTCAATATATTTACATTATTTTTCTTATAGATTTATTTTAATTTAAATTTAATTAAAGTTAGTTTGATAGCATAACGTTTCCTCAATTTGAACAACTCCTAGCTAGTAGCCAATAAATTGACTCCACACACAAATATGTGAATGTTCACTGGTGATAAAATCCATTTTGCAAGTGCATCGTTGAGCCTTCCGTATATACAACTTCACTGACAACGGACGTGATTAATTTTTTCTTTTGTTGTATTTTTTTTTTTTTGTTTCTTTTTGTGGGATTTTTGGTCAAAGTTAGACCGGTAACAAATTCCTGGTCTTGGTTTATTTGGCCAACGCAGGAAGACCAAGAAAATCAATAACATTGAAGGCACCAGCTCACATAGGTGATTGTATTCAATGAATGCAAGTGTGGTCAGGAATAGACAAGAAAAAAAAACACAGTTTGTTTGATGAGGTTGGATTGTATCTTCCCTCTTTGGATTTTTTGGTAACAATGGACTGGGGTCTGGGAGGCTATGAATTTAACAAACACATGTTCGCAAACAAAAACTTTTGTTTTTCGGGGTGAAAGGCAAACATACCAAACCTCACATCACTGTCATTGTACCATTTGCCAGCCATTGTTGTACGTGGTGGTGCTGTTGCTGCATCTGAACATCTGAATTATCGGAGGAGAGGCAAAAAACCACATTGCACAATTTTTTTTTCAACAAAATTAGACATAATGCCCAGGGAATGTATGAATACTATTGGGGCTATTGGCGAACACATTCCTAGAGATGTGTACTTTCGTCCATCGTAGACTTCTTGATGTCGATGGTATAGACCGTGGTAGTGGGTAAGCTCTTCGCGTACATGTATGGGTGTGTGTGTGTGTGAGTGTTTATGCCCCACTGTGTTTATTTGGTACAAGCCAATTATTCACTAAAAATAAGCCATAAAATAGCATAAAAAGGAAATGAAACAAAAATTCAATTAAACAACATGAGAATGTTACATATTTGCCGTGAAGAAGAGATCGCGAAAAGTGTAAGGAAATCAATAGTGAATCAGATTGTTTTTGGTGATGTAGGAAATGTGGATCATATGAAATATTTAATGAAAATTTGTGATTGAGCTATAAGCGTTATTGTCTCCAATATTCGCTAGATATTTGATGCCCTTCTAATAACTAGTTGAGGGGAAAGTCCACAATTTCAATTGCGATACTCCAAATTCACCGATTTGTCGAAAACCCCATTTCTTCCGGATCCAAAAATAAACATTTTCAAAAATAAACATTTCGCTATAGGCGATTCATTCCCATAAGAAATGCATTGCCAATTATGCTAACTAAATTTTTCGGTAGCGTTCAATTTCGAAAGCTGGTACGCACCCCTAATGAAAATTTTTGTTCATAACAGGGTTGTCAAAAGCATATTTTGGAGAGATGTTTACAACTCATGGCAGCAAACATTTAATTTATTACAATCATTGTGTGTGTAAAACTTTTATGAAGTCTGTAAATAATCAACAATTTATTTGAGGAATATTTAGAACAAATATTAACAATTTTGAAAAGCGATTAGCTGGTTTAAAATTTGTTTGCATTATGTTTCTCTACAATCTATACACCAACCTTTTTTGTTTTAGACTTAAATAAATTTTTGTTACCGAAAATTTCGCAAGAGATGCATACCAGCCTTATGACTGAAAAAAAATTAAATTCGACGTCTACTCTATACAGTGTTGCCAACTCCCCAAGGCCAAAAAGCACCAAAAATATATTATAAATTCTAACATCCCAACAAACACAGGATGAGCGTTTTTCAAATGCAACAACTTTTCAGTTTGAGGGTAAATATAATTTTCAACATAAATTCAACTTGACTTGAAATAACTCATATTCAATACATCTTCAAATTGATTGCGAATTACTTCCAATTTGCCAAAATGTTGACAAAATCTTTGAAAAGGTGTTGAAGATAATATGAGAAAACTTTGACAAAACACTACCCTAAAATGCAACGAAAAAACCATGTGGTTTTCAATACTTATTTGTGCAACAAAGTTCGTGGTCAATTGCAAGAAATAAAAAAATGAAAAATTTTAGACAAATAACCAAATAGTTTATAAAAATAGGTACGTGAAAATAAAAAATGAAATAAAACTTTAAGGAAGTCCCTAAATGTATATCTCTTTGCAGAAAACTAAAATTATGGATTCTACGTTCTTGAAAACATTAAAAAGCTGACCGATGAAAAATTGTGGACAATTAACTGGAACTGCTTCAAATAGTTTATAATAATTAGTTCGTCAATATGAAAAATTAAATCAACACTTTATAGAAGTCACTAAATCTCTTTGCAGAAAACTAAAATCTTTGGATGCTACATTCTTCCAAACATTAAGAAGCTGACCAATGAAAAATGAGTGGCTTATCGACAAGAAAAAGTTTCCAGAAACATTACAAGTGCAACCAATTAAAATTGTTTAAAACAAGAAATTGTTGAAATCAAGAACTTCTGGATGAAAATGTGCATCACATCGTCAGTTTAATTCATATGCTATTATCAGTTAAAAATGGATATTTTGTGAATTCCTTCTGCTGGAAATCAATTCTAACACGTGGTCAAGTACGTTCCTAATTTCAAATTTCCCGCATGTTAACAAATTTTAATGCTGTTTTATGACACCAAAAGGAAGGAAAGCGAATTATCAATGCAAAAGTGTTTACTAATAATGTTTAAGATATTTAAAGTTTTGTTGTTTGTTTTTTGTTCTTATTTGTTGATATGTTTAATAAGATTATTATTTATCAATTGGTATTGTAGTGTATTATGTAGTGTAGTGTATTATTATATATTTTATTTTGATGAAAATAAATAAATTATACAAAATTCATAGAATTTTGGCTTTGACTTTCCATTTGAAGTGGGGATATCATTCATACAAATTTAGGTTGAAAAGTATTTGCAACGACGTTAATTTTGAATTTGACTCGCATCGAAAATTGTTTGACAAATTATTGAGTAGCGATGCATTTCAATTTGAGGATAACACTTGAGATATTATTGCTAATGTGTTGAATTTCACTGTTGAGGGTAATGTCTGTTTTTTGTTGAGAACGCGATTTTCTCAACAATTTCTCAACTTGAATATTACCCTAATCCTTTGAAAAAATGTTTGAAAAATTGTTGAAATTTAGCATTTTTCAAACGTTTGTGTTTATTGGGATACCACCTTCCACCACAAAATCGAAAATTAAATTCTCTACTAAAAAAAAAAAGAAAAAAAAACTTCCGAAGATGTACCTATTATAGAACTTTTGTGAATTGAGTTTTAAGAAGTTAAGGTGGGTATTAAGATCGAGTTTAGCTGCTAAAATAATCATTTTTTGACAATTACAATTTCTTTAATAATTCATTTAAAGGAATACAAACTTTGTGAAAAGTTGCTTTTGGCTATTCCCCATCAAGTTATAATAAAATTTGCAGCAAATATGCATAATTTTATGCCTTTTTTACTGATATAGTTTTCACTTTAGCGGCAAAACTCGAACTTAGTACTCACCATTATAAACCGCTATTCAAGTATACACTTTGATCAGTTTTAATGCTTTCGTCCAATTCATTTTGATCAGTGATGTTTTTCAGCTTTCAAAATATTAATATATGGAAGGAGTCTATATTAATATATGGAAGGAGTCTTATTTCAGTTGTGCGTGCTTTTGTGAATTTAATACAAACGTTTTTAATGACATCTTTACCAAATTCGAAAATTCGACACTCATCGCTCGACTTTCCTACAGAATACCCTAAATAACAATATTAAATAAAAAATAATCAATACCAACTTCATAACAATAAAATTCTATATTTGGTAATAAATTTGAGTTTCTTCGGCTCTTGAAAGTCTAATCAAAATTTTTATATCAATTAAACTTAATACTGTTCAAAATAAAAAAAAGCACCAAAAGCACTAAATGAAATGCCAGAAAGCACCAAGTTGGTGCTTTTTTTGAAAAGGCACCAAAAAGGCAATTTGGTGCTTTTTAGAAATCAAAAAGCACTAAATTTGGTGCTAAAAGCACCAAATTGGCAACACTGACTCTATAGTTTGGCATTCCTAATTGCTATGCATTGGAGAGAGACGTTGATTTAATGGTATTGCATGCTCACGTGTATTTTCTCTTATCGTACTCTCACATACCCTTAAGTCATATTAACTATGATGGCAATGCGAAACATACATGCAATAAATTAGAATTACCAACCAAATTGACATTATTGTGCGAGCATCGATAAATTGAATTTTGTTTTCTAAATACACAACGATTTTTAAATTTGTATATATGTACATAGCCAATAATTCCAATGCAAAACTATGTAGATTTTACAATGACACTATCCACAGATTATTCAACATCATTTTTGGGGGGCTAGAAAAAAAACTACCTGAGCCCTATGAGAATTAGCGTAAACCACATAGTCTGCAATCACGCACACACCAGTGAGACCACAAAACGATGCCATTTATGACAAATAAATACGGGGCATAAATTATCTCGCAAAATGCGTACAAAATAAATCTCCCAAAACCGCCAAATATGCAAATACCCCTCGCAACACCTTGTCCACCTTGCCAACGAAATTTTCAAAAGGGCATTAATGATGCCAAATTATGACCAATCTGCACATTGAATTTTTACAAGTGAGGTATGCCATGACGAATGGCCGGGAAGGGGAGATGTCCTTATCAATCGCAATCACTGGCTGCTAATGATGAAAATTAGGCCAGAATATGAAAATGTGAACAAATTAAATATGCCTCGACAAATTCGCAGCAGTCACATCGTCCCAATTTCCAATTTTGAATTGAAATAAAATTCACAGGCTAATTGCAAAGTCTCATAGACTTTGTGGTACTAATTTCCCTGGCAACTGGTGCATGAAAATGCGAAATATTTCGATGGCAAAATCCACAGCATTATTAAGTAGCTACGCATTTTGTGGCCAACCAGCCACAAACCGAATATTTTCTCTACCTAATCCGAGCTTTGACGCATTTTGACGAAGCGATTTTTAAGTGAAAATGGTTTTTGTGGTTTTTGTCCCATTCATCCATTTTACCCTTTATTGATTGCCCATCCAAAATGAGGTTTTGCAGCAGCAGCTACAGCAGCATCACCATCTGCATCAACTGCATTGGCTACCACATTTGGAAGGTAGACAAGTTGACGGCCAGGCAATTAAAAGAGCATGTGTTTGGTATGTCGTCCATATAATCTCATTTTTGTGGTGGCAAATTCCTGGAGGTAATCAGCAAAGCTTTTCAGGCGCATTATTTTCTTAATGTGGTCAAGGGGTTTAGTGTAATTATGCGATTGCCTTTTATAGGTAAATGGGATGTTTGTTATTCACATTGATAAATTTTCCAAATCTCTTAATTATGAACACTGACTACACTTGAAAAAAAAAACATTATAATTTCATACAAATAGGTACGTGAAAATGTATTAATAGTAACGACTATTCTTAAAGTGTTTTCTTGTGCACAAATAATGTGACATCCACTTAAAAATTTGGATTTATTTCCAAGCCAAAAACGCGTCTTTTTAAAAAGAAACAGTCCAACAGTAACAGTCTCTTAAACTTGGATACTCTGAAAACCGGACACCTCTTAAAAGTTTGTTTAACAAAACAATCATAAACAGATAAATGTCCGTAATACAACATAACACACTTATTTTATGAATAGTGTTCACAAAAAATTTCCAAACTCGGGATTCATAAACTATATGTAAACAATTCATAAAATAAAACAAGTAAGTAAAGTAGAAAGTCGGGCGGGGCCGACTATATCATACCCTAAACCACCATTACAGAATTAGTAATCATAAGCATTTGTGGGGTAACATATAGGTCTGGGAGATAAACCGCAGTTGCATATTTTAGAAAATTAAAGGGTACATGTCAATGGGTGCTTTGTGTCAATCTGACTATAGCTCATAGTCAATGTTGTCAAGAAAAATGTTCGGTTTACCCTACAAGGACAAAAAAAGTTCCCTACTTTCCCATACATTCCCAAACAATTTTCCCTACTATATTTTTCGTTAAATTTAAAAAATTTTACAAAACAAAAATGGTTCTAAGTACTTTATTATCCTAAAACATGAAATGTCCTACATTGTGGCCCTATGTCCCTACAAGACGCTAAATATTAGAAAAACCCTACATATAGGGAATTTCCCCTACTTCTAGCAAGACAGGCTGTGTTGATTTTGCACCTACGGAGTTAGTATGCCACTAATATTGAGCCCATTATTAAAAAACAGAAAATCGTTAAATTAGTGTGGGTAATAAATACAAATTTGTAAAAATCGAGCAATATTCTTATGTAAGAGCTTCAAGTACGTATAAGTACGATCGGCTAGTACATCAAAATTTGAAATTTGAGTAACATTGGTTAATAAATAAGAGTACTATGGCCAAATTTGGGAAAATCGAGCGATGCATATATATGGAAGCTGTATCTAAATCTGAACCAATTTGCATAATATTTTGCGGGTTTGATTAATATCACAAAATGTTACCTTGTGCAAGATTTGAGTAAGATCAGTTAAGAAATCAGGCCTGTATGGTCAAACATAAGGTTGTTAAAGGCGAATTTTTCAAAATCGGGCGATACATATATGGGAGCTATATCTACATCTGAACCGATTTCGATGATTTTTTGCACATATAGTAAGTGCTATAGAAAATTACATCTAGCCATCTTTGAGCAAGATCGGTTGATAAATAAGGGTTTTGTGGCCAAATTTGGGAAATCGGGCGATACATATATATGAGAGCTATATCTAAATCTGAACCGATTTGGATGAAATTTTGCAGACTTGAAGGGCGATGAAAAAAATTACCCTTTGCCAAATTTGGTGACGATCCGTTTGAAAAAAAAGCGCAACGTGACCCCATTTGTCGAAATCGGGCAATACATATATATGGGAGCTATATCTAAATTTCATCCGATTTCTTCCAAATTCAATAGCGTTCGTCCTTGTGCCCAAAAAACTCCCTGTAGCGAATTTCATCAAAATCGGTTAATAATTGCGACCGGAATTCTGTGAACAACAAATACATGGACAGACGGACGGACGGACACCAAGCGCTAGATCGACTCAGGAGGTGATTCTGAGTCAGGAGGTGATTCTGAGTCGATTGGTATATATTTTATGGGGTCTAAACTCAAGATTTCTGGTAGGCACATTTTTTGGCAGATCAAACTTATTATACCCTGACCACTATGTGGTTTAGGGTATAAATATCATTATTTTAAAGAAATTTGTTCTTAATAGTATGTAAATTGCGCATCCTAAAATTGCGGTTGAGTAATCTTTAATATCACGTAAATATTTTTTCCAGTGCAGGGAGCCTCTCTTTTTCTAACTTATTCCAAAAGGTTGGGTATATATTTGCCTGCAAATTTTTTTTTAATATATTATCACTCATAAAATCGCAAGCAATAAAGCTCCTAAATTCTTGGAGAATTATGTACATCCAACATTTCTCGAAAGAAGTTTTTCAATATCATAAATTACAACATGAAGGCCTCCCCTACAACACTTTTCAAATTTATGAGTAAACTATTTTACTTTCGCTCTGGAAATTTATCTCTACCAAAAAGCCAATAACCTACACTACTTCTTAGCTTTGCCAATTCTCATAAATAATCCTTTGCAAATTATTTCCCCTTTCAAAAATCCCATAAAACTTTACTTTTAATGCTTTCATTAAATGCACTCTTGATAAAGTTTGTGTTTTTATGAAGGCAAACTATTTTTAAGAAATATTTCATCTTAATAAATCGCCTTAAACTAAAGCTTGAATAGACAAAACTTTTGTATCTTACTCTTGATGAAGTCGAGAGCAAAGTTATCCTCGAACAAAATCCTTAAAGTATATTTCAGTATGTAGCATAAACAAGAAGCCCAAAAGTATACTGTATAAATTTTCATTCATAATCAATGTCCATGAAGCAATCTAAAAAAAGCTAAATTGAATTATATCTTCCGCAAATTGATGTAAATAAATTGCTGAAGCTTTAAACAAAAATATTTTATTCAGAAAACAAGATTAAGGGTTTTGTAATAAAATATAAATAAAATTTATTGCGAATAGAAAAATATCTAAGAAGATTGCAAAGTTAAATGCACAATCAGAAGTAAATTTAAAATGACATTGATACAAACTGGAAGTGTTATTGTGGAAATCATGTGAGTACGTAAACCTCTGAGATCAAAACGTCATTGAACAACAAGACAGCAATTTATTGAAAGTTTAAATGCATTACCCTTAAGAATGTGAGACTTAACAGGTTAAAGTGTATTTGAATGGAGAAAAAAAATATTTACTATCCCATGGCAAAAGTAGGTCATTGTCAAAAGCATAACAACCCAGCAACAAAATTGGAAGATGTTCTAAAGGCATAACTTTAAGAGCATTTCCAAAAATGTCCTCCCAAAGATGTTCTTTATTTTAGCTACACAGGAAGTTCTTCTAATTCAATTTTGTATAGCTTGCTTTTTATACCCTCCATCATAGGATGGGGGTATATTAACTTTGTCATTCCGTTTGTAACACATCGAAATATTGCTCTAAGACCCCATAAAGTATATATATTCTGGGTCGTGGTGAAATTCTGAGTCGATCTAAGCATGTCCGTCCGTCCGTCTGTTGAAATCACGCTAACTTCCGAACGAAAGAAGCTATCGACTTGAAACTTGGCACAAGTACTTGTTGTCGATGTAGGTCGGATGGTATTGAAAATGAGCCATATCGGTCCACTTTTACGTATAGCCCCCATATAAAGGGACCCTCAGATTTGGCTTGTGGAGCCTCTAACAGAAACATATTTCATCCGGTCATAATTATATATAGCCCCCATATAAACCGATCCCCAGATTTGGCTTGCGGAGCCTAAAAGAGAAGCAAATTTTATCCGATCCGGCTGAAATTTGGTACATGGTGTTGGTATATGATCTCTAACAACCATGCAAAAATTGGTTCACATCGGTCCATAATTATATATAGCCCCCATATAAACCGATCTCCAGATTTGGCTTGCGGAGGCTCAAAGAGAAGAAAATTTCATCCGATCCGGCTGAAATTTGGTACATGATGTTGGTATATGGTCTCTAACAACCATGGACAAATTGGTCCATATCGGTCCTTAATTATATATAGCCCCCATATAAACCGATCCCCAGATTTGGCTTGTGGAGCTCTAAGAGAAGCATATTTCATCCGATCCGGCTGAAATTTGGTACATGGTATTGGTATATGGTCTCTAACAATCATGCAAAAATTGGTCCACATCGGTCCATAATTATATATAGCCCCCATATAAACCGATCCCCAGATTTGGCTTGCGGAGCCTCAAAGAGAAGTAAATTTCATCCGATCCGGCTGAAATTTGGTACATGATGTTGGTATATGGTCTCTAACAACCATGCAAAAATTGGTCCACATCGGTCCATATTTATATAGAACACATATAAACCGATCTCCAGATTTGGTTTGCGAAGCCTCAAAGAGGAGCAAATTGCATCCGATCCGGCTGAAATTTGGTACATGGTATTGGTATATGGTCTCTAACAACCGTGCAAAAATTGGTCCACATCGGTCCATAATTATATATGGCGCCAATATAAACCGATCCCCAGATTTGGGTTGCGGAGCCTCAAAGAGAAGCAAATTTCATCCGATCCGCCTGAAATTTGGTACATGATATTGGTATATGGTCTCTAACAACTATGCAAAAATTGGTCCACATCCGTTCATAATTATATATAGCCCCCATATAAACCGATCCCCAGATTTGGCTTGCGAAGTCTCCAAGAGAAGCAAATTTCATCCAATCCGGTTGTAATTTGGAACATGGTGTTAGTATATGATCTTTAACAACCGTGTCAGAATTGGTCCATATCGGTCCATAATTATATATAGCCCCCATATAAAACATTCTCCAGATTTGACCTCCGGAGCCTCTTGGAGGAGCAAAATTCACCCGATCCGGTTCAAATTAGGCACGAGGTGTTAGTATATGATCGCTAACAACCATACCAAAATTGGTCCAATCACACAAAAATTGGTCCATATCGGTTCATAATCATGGTTGCCACTAGAGCCAAAAATAATCTACAAAAATTTTATTTCTATAGAAAATTTTGTCAAAATTTTATTTCTATAGAAAATTTTGTCAAAATTTTATTTCTATAGAAAATTTTGTCAAAATTTTATTTCTAGAGAAAATTTTGTTTAAATTTTATTCGGTTCATAATAAAATTTTCACCATTGTCAAAATTTTATTTCTATAGAAAAGTTTATCAAAATTTTATTTCTATAGAAAATTTTGTTCAAATTTTATTCGGTTCATAATCATGGTTGCCACTCGAGCCAAAAATAACCTACCAAGATTTTATTTCTATAGAAAATTTTGTCAAAAGTTTATTTCTATAGAAAACTTTGTGAAAATTTTATTTCTATAGAAAATTTTGTTAAAATTTTATTTCTGTAGAAAATTTTGTCAAAAATTTTATATCTACTTTGTCAAACTGAGTTATATACGTATTGGATCGATCTGTTTTGATTTAATATATACCACGTATGGACTTACATACAATTTAGAAGATGGTGTTAGGAGGTTTTAAGATACCTTGCCATCGGCAAGCGTTACCGCAACTTAAGTAATTCGATTGTGGATGGCAGTGTTTAGATGAAGTTTCTACGCAATCCATGATGGAGGGTACATAAGCTTCGGCCTGGCCGAACTTACGGCCGTATATACTTGTTTCATATTTATACCCTTCACCACTACTGTGTACATGGTATAATAAGTTTGTGCATTTGTATGTAACGCCAAGAAATAGTGGTCATAGACCCATCTTTTAGTATACGGATCGGCTTAGAAATAAATTCTGAGTCGATTTAGCGATGTCCGTCTGTCTGTCTGTCTGTCCGTCCGTCTGTCTGTATATGTAATTTTGTGCACAAAGTACAGCTCGCAATTTAAGTCCGATCGTCCTCAAATTTGGCATAGGGCCGTTTCTTGGGACAGAGACAATCGCTATTGGTTTTGGAAAAAATCGGTTCAGATTTAGATATAGCTGCCATATATATTTATCCCCGATTTGGTCATAGTTAGCGTGTTTATCAACCGATTTTCTTGAAATACCGTACATCCAAATATTTTATGAATCTCGAAAATCTTGCAAAATATCAGGCAAATCGGTTCAGATTTAGATATAGCTCCCATATATCTTTCGTCCGATTTAGACTCATATGACCACAAAGTTTACTACCGATCTTCAAATTTCGCACTAGGAGTACGTTTAGTAGTATCGGTAATTGTGCCAAATTTGGTTGAAATCGGTTCAGATTTAGATAAGGCTCCGTCCTTACCTTCCGTCCGATTTGCACTCATATGACCAGGGGGGCCAATGTTATAGTCCCATTTACGTGAAATTTTGCATAGATAGCAGAATTATTATTCTAACTATACATGTCAAATTTAGTCAAAATCGGTTCAGATTATATATAGCTCCCATATATACGTACACCAAAGTTGGGGAAATGTGGTAGCCTGTTACACATTTTAGACCCATTTTCAGTGGAAGTTTCCTCCAATTAAATAGATGGCGTTAGCCGATTTAAATTTTAATTCTAGAGATTTTGTAGAAGTAAAAAAATTGTCTCCTTTATATAGCTTCCAGCGAATGTGAAGTAGTTGCGATGGTAACACAAATGTTGGCCTACATAGGGGTGAAGGGTATAATATAGTCGGCCCCGCCCGGCTTTAGACTTTACTTACTTGTTTTAATACATTTAATTTTTAACTTTTTATACCCTCCACCATAGGAAGGGGGGATAGATTTTGCAAAATAGAACATTTTGACAAAATTTTCTATAGAAATTACATTTTGACAAAATTTTTTAATAAAGACAATTTAAAATTTTGACAAAATTTTCATTAGAAATAAAATTTTGACAAAATTTTCTATAGAAATAAAATTTTGACAAAAATGTCGATAGAAATAAATATTTTACAAAATTTTCTATAGAAATAAAATTTTGACAAAATTTTCTATAGAAATAAAATTTTGACAAAATTTTCTATATAAATAAAATGTTGAAAAAATTTTCTAGAGAAATAAAATTTTGACAAAATTTTGTTAGAGAAATAAAATGTTGACAACATTTTCTATAGAAATAAAATGTTGAGAAAATTATCTATAAAAACAATGTTGACAAAATTTTCTGGAGACGTAAAATTTGGACAAAATTTTCTATAGAAATAAAATTTTGACAAAAATTTACAGAAATCAAATTTTGACAACAAATTTTTGTAGAAATAAAATTTTAACAAAATTTTATTATAGAACTAAAATGTTGACAAAAGTTTCTAGAAGTAAAATTCTCTTTAGAAATACAATTTTGATAAAATTTTCTGTAGAAATAAAATTTCGACAAAATTTTCTATAGAAATCAAAAACTGCAAAATAAGACTTTTTTATTTGGTAGTTTTTTGGTAAAATTTTCTTAAAATTTTGGTAGAATATTTTCGAGGATCGAGTGGCATCCGGTCTAGAGCTTTATTGCCAAAGACATCATGTGTCTATCTCGCATCTTTCTGATTGTTGTAAACATATGTCCTAATTTATGATACCTTTACTCTTCCATACCGTAATTAGGGTTATTTGACAACTCTGATTTAAAAAATATAATCTCTAAATTAGCTTAAATATCAATTAAAAAAAGTTATCTCCTCTCTGTAATGCTGGTGACATTTCTGAGTGTTTCAAAGCTTCACTAAGAAGTTTCACCGTGAAGATAAAGGCCATTCGGACTTGGTTATTAAAAAAAGTTGCTTGGCATTGCGCCAAACTAGATTCGGCCAACAATTATTGATAGGAGAGATGTTCGACTTCTGTGGTATCACAATGGAACAGTCTAAGTGGGTCTGAAAAGTGCTTCGTGCGAAACCCCATTAGAAAGAAAAGCAGACTCACGCGTATGGGGTTTTCTATTTTCAAAAGTTCGTTTTGCCCATGTTTAAATTGGAATCAATGGAAATATCCCAAAATGAAAGCCTTCAAGAGGTGTCTTAAATTTGATTTATTTTAGTTTAATTAATTTAAAGTAGCTATTTTGAAATCAGTTCATCCAACAACGATTTCAAGTAGCAGAGAAAGCGTGCAAATAATTAACGAATTTAAATTAAAGCCAAGTTCGAATGGAAAGACCATTTCGCTTCTTAACAATTTATCGATTCTTTTTTTGTAATTCTTCATATCTTTGATTCAATTGCAGCCTATGATCGATGGCAACAAATGAGCTATGGACTAACATTCCATCTACTTTTTGCTTTAATTCAAACATGATGGCCTAAATAAATAAGCTTTACTACCCAACAAACGCCGGTCATAAATGCCAACGGCCGACTGCCTCACAGACTGCATGGTAATGAACATGGATGGACACATGATATATTCAGAATAAATCTGAAACAAAAAGAGAGACGTAGATAAACCTCACTCAGCTCACTAGCATACACGTACTGCAAGACAGATACACAGACGGACGTAGTATAAATACATAAATGACGGGACAGACATTGGGCTAACACCAATGTGTTGCCAACTTTTAATGATGATGTTACCCATACACACACACACTGACCATTCATTCATTGTTCGATGAGAGTGTGCCTTGACCAAACACTCTGGTCTTCAATTTCAGTTTCAGCCACCAAACGGAATTCCACTCCCTCACTTTTTAAATGCTTCAATAGATGGAGTGGTGGTTGGAATAAATTTTATCGGCTTTTGGGCCATATGCGTTTAAGTGAATTTGATTTTTGCTATAGCCAGCGACGGTAATCTTACAGATTTGAAACCCAGTGGGGCCTCTTTGACTATATTACATCTCGAAATTTTATTTCTATAGAAAATTTTGTTTAAATTTTATTTCTAAAAAAATTGTGTTTAAATTTTATTTATATAAAAAATTGTGTCCAAATTTTATTTCTATAAAAAATTGTGTCCAAATTTTATTTCTATTGAAAAATTTGTGAAACTTTTACTTCTATGGAAAATTTTGTCAAAATTTTACTTCTATAGAAAATCTTATCAAAATTTGTTTCTATAGAAAAATTTGTCAAAATTATAGTTCAATAGAAAGTTTTTCTTTGGAAATTTTGTAAAAATTTTATTTCTATATAAAATTTTGTCAATATTTTATTTCTAAAAAAATTTTGTCAAAATTTTATTTCTATAGAAAATTTTGTCAAAATTTTATTTCTATAGAAATTTTTGTCAAAAATTTATTTCTATAGAAAATCTTATCAAAATTTTGTTGCTATAGAAAATTTAGTCAAAATTTTATTTCTATAGAAAATTTTGTCAACATTTTTTTTTTCTATAGAAAATTTTGTCAACATTTTAGTTCTATAGAAAATTTTGTGAAAATTTTATTTCTATAGAAAATTTAGTCAAAATTTTATTTCTATAGAAAATTTAGTCACAATTTTATTTCTATAGAAAATTTTGTCAAAATTTTATTTCTATAGAAAATTTTGTCAACATTTTATTTCTATACAAAATTTTGTCAAAATTTTATTTCTATAGAAAATTTTGTCAAAATTCTATTTCTATAGAAATTTTTGTCAAAAATTTATTTCTATAGAAAATCTTATTAAAATTTTGTTGGTATAGATAATTTTGTCAAAATTTTATTTCCATAGAAAATTTTGTCAAAATTTTATTTTTATAGAAAATTTTGTCAAAATTACCATAGGCGGAACAATTGCCTAGATTGCATCGAACCGTATTGGAATGCAAAATTATGATCAACGAATACTCGAAATACGCAGGATCTGTATCATATGGGTATCAGGACATGCCAGTATAAGAGGAAACGTAAAGGCAAATTAACTGGCGATAAGTGCTAAGATACATAGGGAAGCGTATTTAGAGAACGCAAAGCCAGTACAGGCAACGTGGGCTGTCTTGGATGAGTGGACACAGGAGACACATAAACCAATGTAACGATTTGGAAGGTTGACGAAAATACTATGGGGTGACTGAGATAAGAAAAAACTGGTGAACTATCAAGGAGAGTAGGACGACAGACAGGACGACCGTGGGAATAATGGAACTCTACCTTTGTCACTGTCCTGCTTTTACTAGGCAAAGAGCTAACCAATCGGTGAAAACGTCATTCGGTACTTTGTCCTTTTTTCAATCAAACCTAATCGAAGGAGTAACTTTTCAGCTGACATCTTTGGCATTTAAGCCCGATAATTTGGTTTGTTCACACAATTTGGAATGGCTCCTCATCGGAGAAAATCAAATTCGGTTACACTGTTACTTTCGTGCAATTCCTTGGCTCTTTCCAGTCAAAGTTTTTGTACATTGGTGAGCTCTTGCAGTTTTTGGAACTTCACTGGATTTAGTCTAATCTCAATATTTCAATATGTGTTGCATCCGTTCTTGCAATATGTTCAGCTCACGAGCAAGTTTTCTACTATGACAGCGTGGGTTTCATCAAATATGGCATACACTTTTTGGATCATTTATGATATTGTTAACATTCGTTTTGTGGCCACTTTTTAGATGCGCTGCAACACTGTTTTTATTATGGTAACGAACAATGTTAGGCAAAATAAAAGATTTATTCACATTTAAATTCTGGAGAGCTTTAACGATAGCCACTTGTGGTTTTCCATCCAGACATAAATCAATCCAATTATCTCGTTCAAATTTCCTCACGAATAACTTTATTTCTGAATAGATCAAATGCAATAGATCAAAATGCTTTTGTAAGCTTTTCAACAACAACAAAAATGAACTTTCGCTGGAATAAATCTGTTAGCCGTCAGCATGAACTATCACTGGCAAAAATCGGCCAGCTGTCAGACGAGTGGTTTTGAAATGATTGCAAACCGCCATTACTACACGGATGAAAAAGACTGTTTTTCATATGTTTGGCTATAAACATTATATGTTTGGAACACAAATTTTTAAACACAATATTTTTGAGTGCAAGCATATAATGTTCATAAACTAGCATAACATGTTTGGGACATATATGTTAATATGTTAGAACATATTATGTTTGGGACATAAAATGTTTGTAAATATAATATGCTTGGATGCAAACATATATTAATTTAGAAATAGCCTATAAACATATATGTGTTTAGTAGCTTGGAGCGCTATTTAACAGGGAGCGATATTGAATTAAGTTGGTGGTTGTTGCTTGTTATTACAAAATTTACATTTTATTTTTCCTTGGGCAATTGATCAGCTACTTCTTTGATCCTTACAAACTGTGTGGTCCGCTGTTCGAATCCCCGTCCGGCAAAAGGTAAAATTAAAATAAAAAAAATCATAAAATTGAATAATTTCTTCTACAATGTTTGTATTACAGAAAAAGGTGCTAAGAACTAAAAAATCTCGTGGAAGTGAGAAAGATGTGGGGGAATATACAATTGGACAGAAACAACATTTTGAGCATTCAGGTCGAAAACCTATGTTGTTAGCACCTATATTACATGTTTTTTCATAATTCATTATGATTGTAAATATATAAATAAATAAATAAAATTTTGAGCACAATATTGTTTTGGAGAATTTTTTTTAAGCATATAATATTTTTGGGTGCAAAATGCTTCCAAACATATTATATGTTCACATAATAACATATTGTTTTTTGGAAGACAACATTATTGAATTTGGATGCAAAAATACAAAATGTTTGGAACTTAGACTACCCAAACATATATTGTTTAGACCAATATGCTTTCAAACATATTATAAATTGGAAGAGATCAAACATATAAATGTTTGGGCAATACCCAAAAATATATATGCTTGAAGCAAAATATGTTTGGGAGTATATGTTACAGAAGCGATTTTTTGTGAGCGTGTATGCAATGACATTCAATGGCAATTTGTTAATTGCGATAATCAAACAAATTTTTTTTTGCAAAACTTGAACGATATCTCTAAAACTACTTGAAAAACAATGTAAAGTCAGCTTAAAGAGAATATTGTAAGGGATTTTCTTAATTTTTTTTAATTTAATAAGTTGAACCGTTTTCAAGTTATTCCAATATATGTGGCGGAAGTGCCTTAATTTTGAACATAACGGTATATCTCGAAAAATCGAGCTGATAGAAAAAAACCAAGACCAGATTTGGATTCAACGACCCCTAATTACTAATAATTTGGTACAAATTTCAAATCAACACGAAAAAAAGTTCAATTTTGTTCCCCTGTGTAATTAAACTTTAATGAAAACATTCAAAATTTTCAAGCATTTTCTAAACTGATTTTTTTTTTTCAATTACAAAATTGATTAGGCCTTCAACTTCAATCAAAATTGTAATTTGAAATATTTTGGTGTTATTTTATGTAGATATACTGTTGGGTCACAACAACGGTTGCCACTCGAGCCAAAAATAATCTACCAAAATTTTGAGAAAATTTGATCAAAAAACTACCAAACAAATATATATTTGCACAATTTTATTTCTATAGAAAATTTTACAAAATTTTACTTTTATAAAAAATTTTCTCACAATTTTATTTCTATAGACATTTTTTTTGAAAATTTTAATTCTTTAGAAAATTTTCTCGAAATTTTATTTCTATAGAAAATGTTCTCAAAATTTTATCTTTATAGAAATTTTTCTCAAAATTTTATTTGTGTAGAAACTTTTTTTCCAAATTGGATTTTTATAGAAATTGTTTTCAAAATTTTATATCTATATAGAATTTTTTCTCAAAAATTTATTTCTAAAATTTTATTTCTATAAAAATTGTGAATTAACTCTTAGTTGGAGAGGAATATTTTGCAAGATCTACCAAAACAATAAAAATTCAACAAATCTAGCAAACAGTACAAAATTTAATATTTTTAGTAGAATTTTACCAATTATGGCAACCCTGGTCACGACACAATGACAGTAAAAAATATTTTTGCAAAATTTTTATCCGTTATTTCAAAAGTAGATCAACTCAGAATTTCAACACACATCCTCAAAAAAGGCGCTTCTATAACATATACCCCAAACAAAATACTGTTTGTATTGTTCAAACATATTATGTTTCACCTTAGGGCATACACTGGTAGAAAAAAAATTAATGAAATTTTCTTTGTGTGGATATATTTTTAAGGCGCCAATTGGTTACTTCCATTATTTTACTTGCAGCATACGGTTTCTCTTTCTAAACACATATACGTTTATAGGCTATATCTAAATTAATAAATGTTTGCATCTAAGCATATTATATTTACAAACATTTTATGTCCCAAACATAATATGTTCTAACATATTAACATATATGTCCCAAACATGTTATGCTAGTTTTTGAACATTATATGCTTGCACTTAAAAATATGGTGTTAAAAGAATTTGAGTTCCAAACATATAATTTTTACGCCCAAACATATGAAAAATAGTCTTTTTCGTCCGTGCGGCCAGAAATATTTTTTGGTGTATGCATGAATGAATTTTGCACTTCTATTACTTGGAAACTATTAAAGGACACAGTTATTTTTATTTAAGGCCTTTTTCTTTGCCCCCCTATTTACCTATACTTCACACCTGGGCTGGTTAATCAAAAAATAAAATGGCTATGTGTATCTGTTTATGGTAACTTTTAATAGCTGTGATTATGTATGAAACTGTTTACGGCTAAAACGAAATAATTTATATGTGTTTAACGGTTTTATCTTTTGTTATGACTAAGACGGCTGCTTTACGTCGATTGTTGGACATAATCAACTCGCACAAAATCCACAAAAACAAAAAACATCGAATTGTATAAAATGAATTTAAAAATCGTAGCAGGAAGAAAGGCTGGTGGTTATCGACCAGAATATTTGATTTGTTAATATGAATTAGAGGTACACCCACTTTGTACCTCTTTTTGGAGACATGCCATGAAATTGTAATGAGATTTAATTGTTCTTTTTGAGAAATTGGAATATATTCTGAAGAGAGTACATAGTAGAAATCGAGATCAATGGATTCCTGTAAAACACAGAATATCAATGAAGGGGGATTTCTTTAAAATTCATACAAGGTTTTCACAATTTTTCAAAACTGGGTTATGATGCCCCCAGAGACATTATAAGCTATGATTTAAATAAAATGCAGGTCAACCCGTGGATTATTGGGTGGGTTCTATGAAGCTAGGCGCTTTTAAGTTTCTCTAAAATAAATTCCGACATAAATTTGATGATCTTAATTTATTCAGGAAGCTGAGCTCACAAATTAAAGCATTGTCAACTACTTAAAATCTCAATACATGGATAGAAATTTAAGAATGATCCAAAAGTTTGAGGATGGCCTGATATGCAAAAAAAAATTTTAATTTTCACCACGACCAATTCTGTAACTACACTGCAAACATTTTGTAATTTTAACGCCTCAATATTAGGCAAAAAAACTTATTTAAAATAAAGAAATTTTCATTAAAAGAATATTTATAAGCTTTTCTTCAAATAATATAACTTAGGTTGAGAAGCGATTTAAGGCTGACCTGTCTGATATAGGCTCACATGCACCTAAGCCAGTATTCGATTTCCTGTGCGCTCTAATGTCTTCTTTTATTCCAGTAACTCTGCGTATCTAACGAATTTTCTAATTTGTTTCCTGTCCCTGTTTCCAAGCTGGGCCCGGTCCAAAATAACCTCTTTGCCTAGTGCAGGCAGGGCAGTGACAAAGGGTGTGTTGCAAGGTCTCACAATCCTCGAAAAACTCCATACATGCACCATACTCTGCTACTCCTATTCGGCACAGATGCGAGACTTTCGTTCGTCTTTCCTTGAGTAGTTCTCCAGTCCTTTTCTTATCTGGGTAACCCCATTGTAATGAACAAGACGGCCGTCGAGTACGAACTGAACTTTATTGTTATGAAAAGTACAATGATGAGTTATAGAGAGTAATTCATATGTAAAAGAGAGTACAATAATATATAAGTACATATGCTATGCTGTAGCAATAACATTTATATATGTTATAAGTAAAAGAATATACAGGGTGTTGACACAATGCTGACACCCCCAATGTTAACAAAAAGAATTAAATCCATGTAATTTTAGTAACAAGTTTATCATTTAAATATTTGAAAGAAAAATTATGGTTTATACCATTCAGGTTGTTTGATAGGTCTACCATATCTTGACACCTTAATCGGTGGTTGATTGATTTCTATATTGCGTTTGGGCTCCATTATTGAGTTATTAATTTCAGTTGAACAATCAGGGTCTTCTGACGGAAGGTTTGCCACAATGTTTCGGTGTATTGGTATAGTCGCTTTAGTAGGTTGTACCTGTATAGAGTTTCTTCTTAACAATTTCCCATCGTCAGTTCTAATATAAACAGAACGGGGAGCGTTTTCAGACTTATTTTCCACTGTTCCGCTCACCCAATTACGATGTCCCTGTTGAACTCTTACGCGATCACCAATTTGAGCAGGCTGCGAGTCTTTGGAGTTTTTATCAAATTGTTGTTTGTAACCTTCTCTGATTTTTGCAATATTAGATTGTACGTTAGTTGTAATTTTAGGTTGTAAAACCTTGTTTGAAGTTGGAACCATGCTTTTTGTTAATCTGCTCATAAGTCGTTGATTTGGAGATTGTAACTCTTCAGATCTCGGCGTATTCCTATAGTTTAGGAGGGCAAGATAAATGTCGCTATTGTCCTTTGAGCACTTTTTCAACATACTTTTGGCGGTTTGCACATATCTTTCGGCTAAGCCATTAGATCTTGGATAATAGGGGCTCGAAGTTTGGTGATTGATTTCCCAAGCTTTTGTGAAATCAAAAAACTCTTTTGAAGTAAATTGTGGTCCATTATCAGACTCAAGTATCAAGGGTATGCCATGAGTGGCGAACCAAATTTTTAAATTTTTTATGACCTCGTTCGATGTAGCATGCTCTAATTGGGTGAAATCCATGAATCCTGAATAGCTGTCAACTATTAATAAATATGTTTTGTTTTGAAAGTGAAATAAGTCGGTTGCAACTATTTCCCATGGCAATGATGGTATGCGCTTTATAATCAAGGGTTCCTTAGGCTTTGCTGGTTGGTATGACTGACAAATAGAACATTTTTCGACGAAATCTTTTATATCACTATGCATTCCGACCCAAAATACAACTGCTCTTGCTCGATTTAAACATCTTTGAATGCCAAGATGGCCGGTGTGGATTTTTGAAATTATTTCTCTTTGCAGACTGTTCGGTATTAATGTTTTGGTGGATTTATATATAATACCATCTTCGTAGGAGAGCTCATCACGAAAATTCCAATATTTTCTAGTTTCGGAGGGCAGTTCTGTTATGGACGATGGCCACCCATTAAGTATGAATGTTTGTAGAGTTCGAAGATTTGTGTCATTTGCAGTTTCACGTTTGATTCGTTCTTTAGTTGTTGTTGTAAAATTTGAAACAACATGCACTTCAACTAGTTTCTCTTCTGCGTGTGTTTGTTTGTTTAAGCAGTCCCTACTTAGTGTGTCTGCTAGTTTTATTTCAGAGCCTTTTCTGTAAACAACATGGGGAGAGTATGGCATAACATAAAGTAGTATGGATTGTAATCTTTGAGGAGCTGAATAGAGAGGTTTTTTAAATATTGTTTCTAAGGGTTTGTGGTCGGTTTCAATTGTAAGTTTTTTCCCGTAAATATATTCATGAAACTTTTCGCAGGCAAAGCGGATGGCAGTAGCTTCTTTTTCTATTTGTGCGTAGTTCTGTTGTGCTTTTGTTAGAGCTTTTGATGCGTATGCGACTGGTTGATCATTCTGTAGCAATGCTGCGCCTACACTATATTTGCTTGCATCCACTTGAAGCTTAACATCTAAATTAGGGTCGTAATAGCGAAGCAATGGCGTTGAGGAAAAAGCATCTTTTAGTTTTTTGAATGCTGATTCATGTTGTGGCAACCAGCACCATTCTACGTCTTTTTTCAAAAGATGTCTAAGTGGTGCCGTAATTTCAGAAAAATTTGTGATAAATTTGGAAAGGTATGTTGCCATGCCCAATATTCTTTGAAGTTCCACTTTGTTTTCGGGTATTTTAAGTTGATTAATTGCAGATACCTTTTGGGGGTCTGGGGCTATTCCATCCGACGTCAATATATGCCCTAAAAATTTCACTTTGTTTACGTTAAATATACATTTTTCTTTATTTAACTTCAAACCTGATTTAGATAAAATATCCATTACTTCTGCGGTTTGACGTTCAAGCTGTTCTTTGGTAACTGCATGGATCAAAATATCGTCCATCGATACTTCGGTGTTTGGCATGTGTTCCAATAGCTGTGACATCAAGTTTTGATAAACTTCTGGAGCTGAGGCCAATCCAAAAGGCAATCGTCTGAATGAGTAACGACCCCATGGTGTCGCCATTGTTAAATATTTCTGCGTACGCTCACTAACCTCGATCTGCCAAAAGCCTTTTTTACAATCTAACAAAGTGAACCATTTAGAATTTTTAATATTCGCTGTTATTTCATCTATCGTGTTTAGTGGATGGTAACGCCTTTGTATGTTTTTATTTATATCGGTAGGGTCAATGCATAACCGAATCTTACCTTTTTGTTTAACGATGACCATTGGTGATACAGCCGGTGTAATTTCATCTGTTTTTACTAAAACTCCAAGTTTTACCATGTTGTCAATCTCTTTTTTAACAGCCTCTTTTAATGCATGAGGAATTCTTCGCGGAGCATAGTGTTCGAATGATGGGTTTTCTACTAAATCAATGTCGTATATGAAGTTTTTTACTTTTCCCAAACCATCAAAAATTTGCTTGTCGAACATCACTTCGTTAACTCTAAGTATTAATGAAAACCGTTCACAATCATTTTTACCCAGAAGAGGTTCTAGATTAGGAAAATCTTTCACAACAAAAAATGATGCATTATATTTTTTATTGCGAACTATACAAGTCAAAAAGATTTCCCCATGAACATCAATTTTCGCGCCACCAAATGCTATTAATTTGTTATTCACAGATTGAATATATTTTTGTTGACCTTTATCTAAAACACTCAGTGGAATAACGTTGCATTGTGCAGCAGTATCAAGCTTAAATTTAATTTTTTTATTATCGATTGTTATTTCTTCATACCAATTGTCTTTTTCGTCTTTGTTTGTTTCGGATGTTCTGACAGTTAGAACGAGCAAGTCGCTGTCGCTGTCCGATTCGGCGCTCATGTTCTGCTGCAGAGAATTAACCAGCTTCGTACCATTGCGTTTATTCTGAAAACAAAATTTTGCATAATGCCCTCTTCGTTGACAATTTCGGCATTTGCTGTTGAATGCTGGACAGTTACGACTCTCATGCTGTCTTCCACATCGTTTGCAGTCATATGTTATTGCCGTCTGTTCATTGCTGCTTGTTTTCTTAAAACTTTTGGGTTTTGCATATTTCCTTATGGCATCGACTTTCATGTCGTCGTTTTTATGTAGCTCTTTTAACTGTTGCGTAGCCATTTCACTTGCTCTGCATATTTTAATTGCTTTTGCCAGATCGATATCCTCTTCAGATAACAGTTTCTCTCTCACAGAATCATTACCAATACCGACGACTATTTTATCACGGAGCAGGGAATCTTCTATTTGACCAAATTCACATTTTTTCGCTTGATTTTTTATTTTAGTAAAAAATTCTTCGAATGTTTCTCCTTCATTTTGGTAGAGAGTATTAAATTTATACCTCTCAAATGTTACACTAATTCTTGGGGCGAAGTAATCTTCGAACCTTTGTTCTATTATTTTAATATCTTTTTTTTCTTCGGGTCCCAATGAAAAGGAATTGAAAACATTAACAGCATCTGCTCCAATCGATGACATAAATGTAGCGACTTGAATTTGGGCTGATTTCGTCTCTAATTCCGCCGCAGTTGCAAACCATCTATACTGCTGAATCCAACTTTTCCAAGAAGTAGACACATTATTACCCGTTATTTGCAGGGGTTTTGGAGGCTTAACGAAAGCCGCTGTAGTTTGCGAAATTAGTGGTTCGTTTGGCATAATTGAACCACTCCTGACACCATGTAATGAACAAGACGGCCGTCGAGTACGAACTGAACTTTATTGTTATGAAAAGTACAATGATGAGTTATAGAGAGTAATTCATATGTAAAAGAGAGTACAATAATATATAAGTACATATGCTATGCTGTAGCAATAACATTTATATATGTTATAAGTAAAAGAATATACAGGGTGTTGACACAATGCTGACACCCATAGTATTTTCATCGCCTTTTCGACCGTTGCACTGGTCCACATCGCTTTGTGTGTCTCCCGTGCCCATTCCGGTGCTTCTATTGGCTTTGCATACTCAAAGTTCACTTCCCAGTGTGTCCTAGCACTTATCGCCAGTTCATTTGCCTTTACGTTTCATCTTATTCCGACATGGTCCGGCACCCATATGATGCAGATCCTGCGTATTCCGAGTACTCGTTGATCATGCTTTTGCATTCCAATCACTGTTGCCACAGTTGTCAGAATTCTACCATGGTAGATTTTTTAATATTTGGTAGATTGGTAGAATTCTTGATGTATCGGTAGATGTTTGCAAATTTTCTATAAAAAAAAACTTGACACAATTTTCTATAGACAAAATATAAATAAAATTTTGACAAAATTTTCAATAGAAATAAAATTTTGACAAAATTTTCAATAGAAATAAAATTTTGACAAAATTTCCTATAAAAATAAAATTTTGACAAAATTTTCTATAGAAGTAAAATTTTGGCAAATTTAATATAAAACTAAAATTTTGACGAAATTTTTTATAGAAATAAAATTTTGACAAAGTTTTCTATAGAAATAAAATTTTGACAAAATTTTCTATAGAAATAAAATTTTGACAACATTTTATATGAAAAAATATTTTCACAAAATGAAAAAAAAAATTCACAAAATTTTCTTAGAAATAAAATTTTGAAAAAATTTTCTATAGAAATAAAATTTTGACAAAATTTCCTTTGGAAAAAAATTTTGACAAAATTTCCTATAGAAATAAAATTTTGACAAAATTTCCTATAGAAATAAAATGTTGACAAAATTTTCTATAGAAATGACATTTTGACTAAATTTTCTACAGAAATAAAATTTTGACAACATTTTATATGAAATAACATTTTCACAAAATGAAAATGAAATAAAATTTTCACAAAATTTTCTATAGAAATAAAATGAAAAAATTTTCTTAGAAATAAAATTTTGACAAAATTTTCTATAGAAATAAAATTTTGACAACATTTTACATGAAATAACATTTTCACAAAAGGAAAATGAAATAAGATTTTCACAAAATTTTCTATAGAAATAAAATGAAAAAATTTTCTTAGAAATAAAATTTTGACAATATTTTCTATAGAAATAAAATTTTGACAAAATTTCCTATAGAAATAAAATTTTGACAAAATTTTCTATAGAAATACAATTTTGACAAAATTTTCTAAAAAAAATAAAATTTTGACAGAATTTTCTATAGAAATAAACTTTTGACAAAATTTTCTATAGAAATAAAATTTTGACAAAAACTTCTATAGAAAAAAAATTTGACAAAATTTTCTATAGAAATAAAATTTTGTCAAAATTTTTAATGAAATAACATTTTCACAAAATGAAAATGACATAAAATGTTCACAAAATTTTCTATAGGAATTGAAAGTAATTTTCTTTTGTTTGAATTTTATTTATGTAGAAAATTTTGTCAAAATATTATTTTAATAGAAAATTTTGTCAAAATTTTGTCAAGATTGTATTTCTATAGTAAATTTAGTCCAAATTTTATTCATATAGAAAATTTAGTCCACATGTTATTCCTATATAGAAAAAATTTTTAAATTTTAAATTCTATAGAAAATTTTGTCAACGTTTTATTTGTATAGAAAGTTTTTGTCAAATATTTATTTTTATATAATAATTTTTGTCAAAATTTTATTTCTAAAGAAAATTTGAAGATCGTCTTAGTTGGAGAGGAATATTTTACAAAATCTACCAAAACATCAAGAATTCTACCAATATATGTTATGGCGTGTGATGGCTTTAAAGACCATAATACGTGTCCGAACAAATCTAAACTGATTCTAAAATTTGATGTTATTTCCGACATTTTCGCCATTTAGCAATAAAATTAACATAAATTACATTGTAAGTCGATATATATTCAATGTATGAGTCAAAATCACAATCCGTAAGCGAAGATCAAAATATAATTAAAGGTACATATAAAGGTAAAACTCAAAAAGTGCGGTACAATTTAGTAAAATTTTCACACAAGTTAGTTAATTTTTTCCATAAAATAGTAAACATTTTTTCTGTGTGTATGACCTTACATATAATGCGCCTTCAAAAATCCATATTAAATAGTTTCCACGAAGAACTCAACACTTCTTTGCAATCTCATTTGAAAAATTACAATAGAAAATTTGCATTCAAGTCGAAAAAAAAATCCATAAACATCCGTAAACAACCGCCTACGCAAAACAGACTGCTGTGAAAAAGTAGTGAGACCTTAGGTGGTAAATTTATAAATATTTAAGAGAAAATTATTTACGCTTGAATTCTTTTACAAATCTCAAGTCAAGTGGATTTGCGAGGAGCAACAGAAAACAAGAGGAGGACTTTGAAAAATTCACTCCCTCACTGACTCACTCACCTTTTCTGTGTTGGTTTGGAAATAGTAGACCAGGACAAACATCCAGATTACGCTGACGAAGACAATCAATTTAACATTACGGCGCATAGTGATGAAGATGATGCCGATGATGTTGCGGCTTTTGGCTTTGATGATGAATCCTGCTGTTGATCCGGTGGGGTATAGTTGTTAGCTGTTGCTGTTCCAAGAGATAAATGGCGAAACAAATGATGAAGTCGTTGATGGGATGCTGCTGCTGCTGCTGCTGTGACAATGGCGTTAATGAATCTTGATCTTGTATGTATGATAATGGGGTGTGGGAGGCTTTTTGTATTAGATTTTGTTTTTTTTTTTTATTCCTTATTTATTCGTAATGTTTTGATTTTTTTTTCACTTTGGCAGTTATATTGTGAAGGATATCTAGCTATACATTTATTTTTTGTTTAGAATATTACAACATAGAATATTTGTTGCGTAGATCAAATGAAAAACTGTAAAGAGAAATGAAGAGAAAAATTATTATTTAATAGAAATTAATTGAGATTCTTAATGTTAATATTATTAACTTGACGTAATAAGTAATAAAATCTTAATAGATTTTAATTTTTTTGTTATTATTTACTAAAAGGCATTTCAATTAAAATTTGATATTTTTACTTAGCACTGCCCATACCAATTGGGATATTATATTAAAATCATTTCACGAACAGGTAAATGGTAGCGCCAAAGTCGAAGGCGACTCTTTATCTTCCAGATTATATACGTACATAATTCAGTTTTTTTGGGAGCCACCGTGGTTCAATGTATGCAAACTTTAGGGTTTAAAATAAAATGTTTCTCAAATAAATCCTTAAAGCAATTCTCCATTTCTTTGTCTTTAAATCAATACCACAATCATTAGCATAAAGACAAAATCCTTGAAATCGGGCAAGCTATTTTTGGGTGACGGACGGACAGACATGGCTATATCGACTCAGGGATCCGCCCTGAGCAATATTGCCAAATACACCACATGTCTATATCGTCTCCTTCTGGGTGTTGCAAACATATGTACTAACTTATAATACCCTGTTCCGCAGTGTGGTGCAGTTATGGGCCTTAAATAATATTGACAAAGTTCGTAATCTTGGTTCTAAAATTTAAATTTGCGCTGTGCATCTTTGGAATTTGGGGTTCTGCGATAAAATCTTTGATATAATAAAACATCTTTAATATAAAAATAAATATTTTTGATTAAAGAAATATTTTTAAAATAACTGAGATATTCTTTGGATTAAAGATAGAAAAGTTTCAAATTTATGGCTATTTATTAGCCTAGTAATACTGATTTGGAAGTTGTCATGGAATAATAAAATTGTATTTCATCTTTAATTCAAAGATTTAATACTCCAGTCAATTTAAAAATTGTTTCTTAAAAAAAGCATAAAATTTTATTAAAATAGAATTTACGAAAAATTGTAAAGTTTACTAAAAATGTGTCTATTTGTAACTTCTTATGGTACTAAAGACACTTTTGCTATTTCTAACTCCTATTTGAAACATGAAAAATTAATTATGTCTAATAAATTATTTACTTATTTTTTCATATCGGCGTTTGTAATATATTTTTGTTAAAAATTACAAAAATTGACCTACATTTTCCTAGTGGATTTACTTTTTGCATATAGCCTGCAGAGCTTTTGGCCGTATATATTTTTATACACTCCACCATAGGATGGGTGGTATATTAACTTTGTCATTCCGTTTGTAACACATCGAAAGTATATATGGTGAAATTCTGAGTCGATCTAAGCATGTCCGTCCGTCCGTCTGTTGAAATCACGCTAACTTCCGAACGAAACAAGCTATCGACTTGAAACTTGGCACAAGTAGTTGTTATTGTAGGTTGGATGGTATTGCAAATGGACCATACCGGTCCACTTTTACGTATAGCCCCCATATAAACGGACCCCCAGATTTGGCTTGCGGAGCCTCTATTTCAAGCGATCTGGCTGAAATTTTGTACATGGTGTAAGTATATGGTCTCCAGCAACCATGCAAAAATTGGTGTTGCTATATGTTCTTTACCAACCATGCAAACACTGGCCCCTATAGGTCCATAATGATATATAGCCCCCACATAAACCGATCCCCAGATTTGACCTCCGGAGCCTCTTAGAGGAGCAAAATTCATCCGATCCGGTTGAAATTTGGTACATGGTGTTGGTATATGTTCTTTAACAACCATGCAAAAATTGGTCCATATCGGTCCATAATTATATATAGCCCTATATATAAACCGAACCCCAGATTTGACCTCCGGAGCCTCTTAGAGGAGCAAAATTTATCGGATCCGGTTGAAATTTGGTACATGGTGTTGGTATATGTTCTTTAACAACCATGCAAAATTGGTCCATATCGGTCCATAATTATGTATAGCCCCCATATAAACCGTTCCCCAGATTTGATCTCCGGAGCCTCTTGGAGGAGCAAAATTCATCTGATCCGGTTGAAATTTTGATCGTGGTGTTAGTATATGGCTGCTAATAACCATACCAAAATTGATTCATATCGGTCTATAGTTATATATAGCCGATTCCCAATCACACAAAAATTGGTCCATATCGGTTCATAATTATGGTTGCCACTCGAGCCAAAAATAATCTACCAAAAGTTTATTTCTATAGAAAATTTTGTCAAAATTTTATTTCTATAGAAAATTTTGTCAAAATTTTATTCATATAGAAAATTTTGTCAAATTTTATTTCTATAGAAAATTTTGTCAAAATTTTATTATAGAAAATTTTGTCAAGTTTTATTTCTATAGAAAATTTTGGCAAAATAGAAAGTTTTGTCAAACTTTTATTTCTATAGAGAATGTTGTCAAAATTTTAATTATATTGAAAATTTTGTCCAAATTTTACTTCTATAGAAAATGGTGTTAAAATTTTATTTTGTCAAAATTGTATTTCTGTAGAAACATTTGTCAAAATTTTATTTCTATTGAAAATTTTGTCAAACCTAATTATATACGTATTTAATCGGCCTTTTTTAGTTTAATATATACCATGTGTGGACTACCTTGCAATTTAGATGACGGTGTTAGGAAGTTTTAAGATACCTTGCCATCGGCAAGTGTTACCGCAACCCAAGTAATTCGATTGTGAATGACAGTCTTCAGTAGATGTTTCTACGCAATCCAAGGTGGAGGGTACATAAGCTACGGCCTGGCCGAACTTACGGCCGTATATACTTGTTTTATTCTCTTGTACTGAATTCCGAAGCACTTGCGGAAACTTTCAGTAAGGTCTAGGTCTCTCTGTATGTATGTGTTCATATTACCCACACATACATATCTACCTTCAATACAATCACATTGGCTGATTAAAAAATCCATTGCGGATTAACATTGAAATCAAAACCACTGCAAATTTCTCAGAACTTTAAGTGTTTATTGAAACAGATAAAGTACTTTTGGAAAAGGCAAACGCAAAACGATTTCGTTTTTATAAACAAAAGATTGTTTTTTTTTTTTATATACTCAAGAGCTTCGTAGAAAGGGAAAAAGGTATTTTGCAATGAATACCGAATTGGCAGTATAATAAAAATTACTTCACTTGCATTTATGTTTTTCAAGTGCCCCTCTTTTTCTGCCAGAAACTTTTCGACTGTTGAGTACTTTTTCTGTTTACAACAAAACAGTATACTTGAGATAAGAACCCATAAACCCAGTAAACAAGCAGCATAAGCCTAATCTAACATTCATCAACGGCTGGAGTGAAGTGGTGATTTAGCGGTGGAAAGGGTTGGAAAACAAATCTCTTACAATTTTGTCTTATGACGATGAAAGAGGTTTTTTCCTAAATCCTGTGAAGATATTTTCCTTACTTTTGATAACATAAACGGAAAAACGGGTTTTTTTCGTATAAATTTTAAAATTGCTTAAACAGAAGCATACTTTTGGGTTGGCAATTTTACATAAATGCTAATGAAGCATACTTTCCGGGGAAATTTCGTTGATTCTTATTGTTATTTTTTCGTTTTTTTTCTCTTCATTTTTATCATCCTGATGATGAAAATCCTTATAATCATATGAAAAAAAGTATAACAACCTTTATCAACATTAAAATGGGTCTATCATAAATACAGTAGGTAATGGATATAAGCGCTTCTCATATGAGAGAAATAAACGCACATAAGAAAAATTACCAAAAAAAAACCTTGAATTTTTGGCATTTTTGTGGAAACGAAATAAGTGTCGTATTAAAATGATGTCTATAAGAAAAAAAAACCCTTATAGAAAAACAATTTGACAATCACTCCAGCTCACAATTAAATTAAAAATATAATTCCTATAAAAATTCTATACAACACTATAATAAATTTCCATTATTTTTATTAACAAACGAAGTACAAGAAACTTTTAAAATAATTTTCGTTAAAAGATTCTGTCGTCTAAAGAATAATATCTACACATTTAAACCATTTTATACAGCCAGGGAGTTAAATTATTCGTTCATAGAAAAAAATTAGTATGAAAAAATAGATTTCGATTCTAATAAAAAGTGCAACATTTTCCAAATTTGTTGAACAATAGAAACAAATTTTTATAGCTTTCATATTTAAAATCCCACGAAATTCTACGAATTAGCAGTAGCTTTAGAATTGCACTATCATTGAGGGGGAATGTCTATGAGGAAAAAAGTAATGTAACACATGGGCAATGCATTTTTAAGGAAACTAAAACGTCATAAATTTCTTTTGTAAAGAACAAACAGATTTTTATACCTTCTACCATAGGATGGGGGTATATTAACTTTGTCATTCGCTTTGTAACACATCGAAGTATTGCTCTAAGAACTAAGCTCTGGGTCTGAGTATTCTGTCCGTCCGTCCATCTGTTGAAATCACGTTAACTTCCGAACGAAATAAGCTATCGATTTGAAACTTGGCGTAAGTAGAATTGGTCCATATCGGTCCATAAAATTTATCCATATCGGTCTATAATTATATATAGCCCCCATATAAACCGATCCACAGATTTGACCGCCGGATCCTCTAGGAGGAGCAAAATTCATCCGACCCGGATGAAATTTGGTACGTGGATTTAGTATATGGTTCCTAATAATCATGCAAAAATTTATCTATATCGGTCCATAATTATATATAGTCCCCAGATCCGATCCCCAGATTTGACCTTCGGAACCTCTTGAAGGGGGGAAATTCCATCCGATTCGGTTGAAATTTAGTATATTGGACGCTAACAACCATGCCAAAATCGGTCCATATCGGTCTATAGTTATATATATAGCCCCAGATAAACCTATCACCAATCACACAAAAATTGGTCCATATCGGTTCGTAATTGCATATAGCCTCTCTAATTACCGTGCAAACTTCATATCCGTGGGTAATTATTTGTACACTTCCCTATATACCATAACGGGTCAAGAACTGAATTATATAGGTATTTAATCTGTTTTTTTGTCTAATATATACCACGTATGGACTAACTTACAATTTAGAGGACGATGTTAAGAAGTTTTAAGATGGCAAGGTCATCGGCAAGTGTTACCACAACCCAAGTAATTCGATTGTGGATGACAGTCTTTAGTAGAAGTTTCTACTCTATCCATGGTGGAGGGTATATAAGATTCGGCCTGGCCGAACTTACGGCCGTACATATTTTATTTTTTATATAAGATAAATGCGACGTATATGCTAAGAAAATTTCGCAAATCTTTGGACTCGCGAGAATATTTTTTTTTAAGCATGTATGTTAAAAAAATTGTATGTAGTGCAAGTATAACGAGTTGAAATGAAAATGTTCATTCTGCTTATGTGAATTAAATCCAAACAATAGTATAGGGTACCATTCAATTCAACGCCGTATAATTTTAGCTCTTTGTGTTACCTAGCAATATTTTTTAATCTTTTAAGAATATTCTATGAAAAAAAAACTTAAGTGATTTTCTTTTTGTGACATGTCGCCTCTCACATAAAAGCAAATAATTTCCAATATTGGGTTGCTTCTTTTGCCGTTAGAAAAAAAGGATATACGAAGATATTTTCATCATTTTCATTATATTGTAGACGGTACCAAATATTTTTTCTAGGAATCCTTTTTCGAATCTTAAAACAAAAAAAGATGTGCTGCATACATCATGGCGTTTAATGTCAAAATGAAAGGAAACATATTTTGAGCAGTTTTTTGTTTGTTGTTAAAAGAACAAGACGTTGACTTAGACTAGCAACAGATAAAAAAAATAATGTAAAACCATTTTTTAATGGCATTTCCTTACAATGTTGATTAAAATGTCTTTTTCCAAGAAATTACAAAAAAAATATACATGGGGTTTCAACTTCATTGGAATTGTTATGAGTGAATGGTTAACTTTGGTAACTTTCAGTGCTAAGAGAAAAGTTTTGCCCTTTGATTTTGAACATATATAAGATTAAAAAAAATTTAAAACATATTATTAATTAGTTTTGATCTGTTTTAATTAGTTCATTATAAGTAATGAAATAAACAAGGATGTTAAAATCATGCGGAACCGCACGTACTGTATAGCCTAACCCAATAATTAGTAGAAGTAACGTAAACTTAGTAAGGTAGAGACTTCATATAATATATCCCAAGAAGATGGTATGTTTCATCTTGCCAACGCCTTGAAAGACGATTATGACAAATATAGGACCTGTAAATTTTCAGCCCCTTTCACTTTATTAGCTGCGAACTCATATGGAGGCGTGGCAATAAAATTGTGGAACCATAAGGGAGTGAGTAACAGATTTCAGTACAAAATTTCTGGCATTCATCTTTAATTGATGGGTTCAGAAGTGAGAGATGTCAGATCGTAACTAAGATAGCACTGATATAGTATCTCTAGACGTTCGTCTCTGCACTGAAACAAGTTTGATGGCAAGCACACTTGATGTAAAACAGTGCAGAGTAGAGTGATCAAAACCGGTCGGTGAAAACCGGTGGACCGGTTTTTCGTTTTGCACCGATTGTCGATTTTGTATAAAATCCTATTTTCGGTGGACCGGTAGAACCGGTGTTTTTAATAATTTAAAAACCGGTTTTCGGTTTTTTATTTGTGAATATTTTGAAAAACAACATACAATAATATACAATAAAATTGTTAGTTGTCGAGGCTCGTCAATATCGTCTTTAATATATCATTTAAGAAATATTCACATAAAGCATATGAAACCAAAAAATAACAAATTAAACATTTTAATATTTGTTTACGGTTACCACAATTACAGCCACGGAATTTAATTCTTACATTAAAAGATTGAAGTATTTTTCATTCATTTATATTAAATTTGCGTTTTTGCTATCTTTGGGAAAAACCTGTTGGAGCGGTAGTGCCGGTTATTTATTTTTTAAAACACCGCCCACCGACATCAAAAAACCCGGTGATAAAAAACACTCTAGTGCAGAGATAAGGTGAGGTCTGTGGTCCTCGCATCGCACTTCCCTCTGTCCATAGCATAACTCGAGCGGTTTATCCCTCTGCGATTTATTAAGTGCTTTGGCATGCTCTTCCGGAATATTTCAATGAAGAGCTAGTGACTGTCAACACTGCAGTGTTCTGAACTCCTGGAATATTTCGCGATTGCAAGTCCATACGGGGACCGCATAAGCGATGTGACGTATGGACTCATACGTCCTGCGGACTGTGTTGCATTTTAGTGTAAATTTTTTCAAGAGATATAATTTTGTGGAAATTTTTATTGCGACCACTGTTGCCAGTATTGGGGATTTGTTTCCAAAACGGGGATATTTATTCGTGGATGTGGATGATATTTTTGTGTTGGGAATTTGGTGGGAAATTTCTATAAATGTGGGGATTTTGTTGGGATATATCAGAAGTCAGTGCAATATAATCAACGAGGTTCACATGAAAATCTATTTATTTCCACATTATTAACAAAGAAGCTCAACGAATCGTCAACATTTCAAAAAGAAAACTTTATTACATGGCTTTCAACTTTTTTTTCAGGCCGAAATGTACATTTTCAGCTAACTTCTTTGGCAAGTAAATCCGATCACTTTGTTTTTTTTTTCACAAACTGCTCATTTTGGAATGGCTTCTTATGGGAAAATTCTAATTCGGTAATTGGACTCTTTCGGGCAAGCGAACTTGTTTGTGCATAGGTGAGCTCTTGCACTTTTTGGAACTTCAATGGCTTTAGTCCAATATTTATTCGCATTTAAATGCTGGAGAGCTCTAGCCATAGCCACTTGTGGTTTTCCAGTAAAATATAAAGATATCACACTTTACCGCTTGTATTCCATCTGAATAACTTTATTTCAGAATGCAATTGATCAAAATTCTTTTATAAGCCCAATATAAACCAAATGTATCGTAGCTCTTTGTGGACTTAGGACTCTAGATTTCCAAGTTAAAAAAATGGATAAAAAAGAGGTGTGTAGCTGGCTACTTCACCTTTGAACTTGACCCCTGCATGCAGCCAAAAAACAAGGTCGCGTGAAATTTAAGCACTGTAGTTTGATTGTTGACGTCTATTGGGTGGTTACAACAGACAGGCATCGTTAGATCGATTTTTTTTTTTTTGAAATTCACAATGGATCTTTGTTCTGAACCTCTGTTTTTTTGGCGAAGACTTCTGCATGTCTGTCATAAAAACAGAGGATGTTAAATGTCAATGATATGCTTTGAGGGTACCACGAAACCACAAGTTCTAAAATTTTATGAAAATCCTCAAAATAAAACTTTTGTTAACTCTGCGATATATTTGACTTTATGAAAAAAGTTATGATACCTTTTACGCCACCTTTGTAAATTGGAGTGCCAAGTTTTCTTAGTGCTGATTTTTGTCGACAACTTCTTGATATTTCCTATACAAAGGGAGGATGTCAAACGTCACGGTTCTTCACACCCCAACAAATCCAACATTTCATCAAAACAAAATAGAAGATGGCAATATTCACTGTTCCTGGGCATGGATATGCTTTTAGGGTTACTATGAAACCACTCCAAAAGAAATCTACAATTCCATGAAAATCATCAAAATAAAAATTTTTTGTGCCATCTCTCCGAAAATAATTGTCGAAGGTCGAAAAGGCGTTTAAATCTTGACCACTTATACTTTTTATGCCACTTTTGTAATTAAGTATGACACCGTTTTTGCGATTGGCACCTTTCACAAACTCATAAGGGACGGAATAATATGAGACATACGGACGGACAAATATGAACCCTACATTCTGCGACATACCTAATTCTAGAAAAATATGTATGAGACATTCTTGCCACCTTTTTTGGGAATAACATCATTTGAATCGCCTTTTTGGAAACTCACAACGAATCGTCATTTAGTTGCCACAGGTGCTGCTATATAGTGCATTCGGGATCATAGCTATGTTCCCTGTTTTTGGCAACGCTTTATAGAAATTTATCACTCACCAAACTTTCCTTCCCGTCAAAAAGTTTTAAAATTCCATTAAAATTTTCAAAATACAAATTTATTCTGATCATATTTGTGTGAATAATCGTCGAAGAGCCAAAAAAGTGCTTAAATGTTGACCTCTCAAAAAAAAAATGCAAAACTGATATAAATATGAAATCTACATTCATTCTGCGACATACTTAACTCTAAAAACAATTGTAACACTTTTATGACACCTTTTTAAATTAGTGTGCCACCTTTTTTGCAAAAAACACTTTTTGTATCAACTTTTCGGAACTCATCGTCTTTTCCTGCTACATGTGCTATCACATAATACGTTTGGAATTTTAGTTATGCTCCCTTGGTCTTGGCAATGACTATGCACATAGATCATCTATGAAATTCTATGAAAATGTTTAAAATACACAATTATTCTGAAAATATTGCCGTAAATATTCGACGAAGCCAAAAGGTGATTTAATCTTGACCAGTCACAAAAAATGCAAAACTTATGTGACTTTCACTCTGTGACATACCTAACATTATACAAAAAATGTTTGATACCATTTATGCCACTTTTTAGATGAGACTGCCACCATTTTTTGCGAATGGCACCTTTTGACAACTCGCAAAAATTATAAAACTTTGAACACTATATTCATTCTACGACATACTTAACTCTAAAAACAAGTGTGACACTTTTATGCAACTTTTTTAAATTGATATGACACCTTTTTCGCATCATCTTTACGAAACTCATCATTTTTTGTTGCTACAGAAGCTACCGAAGCTAGCCTCTGAAATTTCAGTTCTGCTCGCCTGTTTTTGACTATACAAATAGAGAATGTCAAAGTTCACGTTTCATGGACATGGATACACTTTGAGAGTATTCACGCTAATAAGCTTCCAAAAAATTCAAAATTCCATGAAAATTCTCAAAATAAAAACTAGTTTTGAGTCGATTTCTGTAAATATTCGTCGAAAAGCAAAAAGACGTTTAAATTGTTACTACTCCTTTTATTTTTCGTCTTCGTATTTAAACTACCAAAATATTAATTTTACATTTACCCTGCGACATTCTTAAGTTATCGAGTGTATATTAACATCTTATTTACCTATAACTTCTCTAACTTCCATAACAAACTCACAATCCTTAAATATATTTGGGCATCTTAAAGTACCGTCCTAAAGCTAAACTATCAACCTATAAAAATAATCATTATTGCAACTCACCTTGTGGGCCACAATACCCCTTTCCCATTCCCCCATTGCGAACCCACTACCACCCCCTACTTATAATAGTTTACATACTTTTAGGTTGCTTTCAAAATTGAAGGTAAATTTCCATGATATAACAAATCTATTCTTATATTTTTATTACAAATGTTAATGACAATTTTAAGCTGCTTATGTACACACAGCTTCCATCATCATCATCATCATCCACTTTCCACATTCATCTCCATTGACAACTTAATGGATATATTCTTGAGTATACATACCAATTATACATTTGTATTAACCCTAGCAAGCATAATGTTGGCACCAATATAACCAGTTCAACTATGTCATGTTTGCCTATAAATTGCATCAAAAGCTAAAGCATGCCCTTAGGAGTTGTACACAAATACTAGTATTGCATACTTTTAGGAGAACCAAGTTCAAATTACACACATACACACTGACATACAATATTACAAACATAACTAGAATACTTTGGGTGTGTGTGTGGTCTATTCACTACTGAAAGCTCCTTCATCCTCTTCTTCTTCCCTTGCTTTTTATTATTGAGAATGAGCTTGAATGTTAAATATACAACATTGAACTATACAATTATGCTTATGCATACAACCCCCCAAGGCTACATTTGTACAAGGAAATTCAATTGCTTGGAAATTATATGTGCCTATGTCTAGGCTTAAAGCCAGTACAAGGATTGAAGTAGTCGCCCAATAAATGAGATGGGAGGGCATAGGAGGTAACAGAAACGTTAACAAAACATTTCAACACAAATGAAATATTGAGCTGATGTTAATTAAATAATCCCCTAACAAATATAGCGAATACAAATGAGAATAAATCGTAAAATATTTTATGTTGATTCATAGTTCAATCTAAGCTATGTGGGTCGATGGGTGGGAGATAGGACCTGTTAATAGCTTTTTATAGATTTGAAATATTACAGCATAATTTGGGGCGTGATATTCATTGAATATATTTGTAGTCTACAGTTTTGGTTACAGTGAGGTGAGTAATGGCAAATGTCAGTACGTTATTCAAAATCATTCACTCTAAATAGCCTCTCTCCTTAGCGAAATACATAAAAATTGGATTCAATTAACACATCACATCCATTAACGTCACCTTATATTCCATTTACTAATATAGAGAAGAGCATATTAGATTTATTTGTGTCAAGTAAAATATATGTATATGAAATGAGAAAATCATTTTTTATACCCTCCACCATAGGATGGGGGGTATATTAACTTTGTCATTCCGTTTGTAACACATCGAAATATTGCTCTATGACTCCATAAAGTATATATATTCTGGGTCGTGGTGAAATTCTGAGTCGATCTAAGCATGTCCGTCCGTCCGTCTGTTAAAATCACGCTAACTTCCGAACGAAACAAGCTATCGACTTCAAACTTATTGTTATTGATGTAGGTCGGATGGTATTGCAAATGGGCCATATCGGTCCACTTTTACGTATAGCCCCCATATAAACGGACCCCAGATTTGGCTTGCGGAGCCTATAAGAGTAGCATATTTCATCAGATCTGGCTGAAATTTGGTACATAACGTAAGTATATGGTCACTAGAAACCATGCAAAAATTGGTCCATATCGGTCCATAATTATATATAGCCCCCATATAAACCGATGCCCAGATTTGGCTTGAGGATCCTGTAAGAGAAGCAAATTTCAACCGATCCGGCTGAAAATTGGTACATGGTGTTATTATATGGTATCTAACAACCATGCAAAAATTGATCCATATCGGTCCATAATTATATATAGCCCCATATGAACCGTTCCCCAGATTTGATCTCCGGAGCCTCTTGGAGAAACAAAATTCATCCGATCCGGTTGAAATTTGGAAAGTGGTATTAGTATTTGGCCGCTAATAACCATGCCAAAATTTGTCCATATCGGTCTATAGTTCTATATAGTCGATCCCTAATTACACAAAAATTGGTCCATATCGGTTCATAATCATGGTTGCCACTCGAGCCAAAAATAATCTACCAAAATTCTATTTTTATCGAAAATTTTATTTCTATAGAAAATTTTGTCAAAATTTTATTTCTACAGAAAATGTTTTCAAAATTTTATTTCCATATTAACTAACTTACTATTTGAAATCACTTGCCATCGTGTTTACCACGACGGAAGTACTTCAATTGTGGATGACAGCGTTTAGTAGAAGTTTCTACGCAATCCATGGTGAGAGATACATAAGATTCGGCCTGGCCGAAAAAAGGGATTTTAATAGTCAACTTTGCCTTCATCAAACATTTCCCTTTTCCTTTGCCAAAGTCAAATCACCGATTTGAGTGCAGCTGGCTGGGTTTATTTTGAGCCTTCTTTTCCTATTCCTGAGTAAGTTTTAGCTTAATAGTCTAGTTATTAAAAATTATTGAATTTAAAGACAATTTTTTTAACGTGTTCAATAAAAATAAAAATCTTCTTGATAAAAGCAGCATTTTAATCGAATTATTAAAGAAATTCAGTTAAGAAACCAATAAAAAATGTTTATATTTTTAATTAAAATATTAACCTGATAGGTTCACCAAAAAATATTACCAACATTTTTATACCCTCCACCACACAGTGCTTCCAAATCGCTTTTTTTATACCCTTCACCACACTGTGGTACAGGTAAATTTGTGCATTTGTATATAACGCCAAGAAGGAAAAGTCTGAGACCCATCGTTTAGTATACCGATCGTCTTAGAATTGAATTCTGAGTCGATTTAGCGATGTCCATCTGTCTGTCTGTCCGTCTGTGTGTATATGTAATTTTGTGTGCAAAGTACAGCTCGCAGTTTAAGTCTGATCATTCTCAAATTTGGCACAGAGTTTTACTTTGGCTCAAAGACAATCGCTATTGATTTTGAAAAAAAATCGGTTCAGATTTCTCAAGGCCGAATATTTGGAGGCTCAGCAAATCATCGAAATCGGTTCATAATTGCGATTTGACAGCTAATACAAAATTTGATACCCCCGAAGTGACCCAATTTCAACGCCTACAGGTCAGCCCGTGGACCAACTAGGGCTACACTAACTTGGTAACTTCAGCTTTCACACAAAGAAAAAACTATGTTGATATCTTTATCGTTCAAAAGTTGCAGCATTATTTCCAAAAAAAGCGATTTAGAACCGCTGTGCACCATAGAATGGGGCTTTCGGAGCCTCTTAAGGAAGCAAATTTCACCCGATACGATTGAAATTTGTTAGGTGGTGTTTCTGTATGGGTGCAAAAATTGGTCCATATCGGTCCATAATTATATATAGCCCCCATATAAACCGATACCCAGATTTCGCCTCCGGAAACCCTTGGAGGAACAAAATCATCCGATCTGGTTGAAATTTGGTACGTGGTGTTAGTATGTGGTCTCTAACAACCATGCAAAAATTGGTTCATATCGGTCCATAATTATATATAGTCCCCATATAAACTGATCCACAGATTTTTCTTGGAGGAGCAAATTTCATCAGATCCGGTCGAAATTTTGTTCATATTGGAAAATTGGTCCATATCGGTCCATAATTATATATAGAACCCATATAAACCGATCCCATATGGAATAGCTTACAATCTAGAAGACAATATTAAGAAGTTGTAAGATACCTTGCAATATGCATGTGTTACCAAAACCCAAGTAATTCGATTGTAGATTAGTAGAAGTTTCTACGCAATCCACGGTGGAGGAAGCCACCGTGGTGCAATGGTTAGCATGCACGCCTTGCATACACAAGGTCGTGGGTTCGATTCCTGCTTCGCGCGAACACCAAAAATTTTTCGGCGGTGGATTATCCTACCTCAGTAATGCTGGTGACATTTCTGAGGGTTACAAAGCGTCTCTAAGTGGTTTCACTGCAATGTGGAACGCCGTTCGGGCTCGGCTATAAAAAGGAGGTCCCTTGTCATTGAGCTTAACATAGAATCGGGCAGCACTCAGTGATAAGAGAGAAGTTCACCAATGTGGTATCACAATGGACTAAATAACCTAACCTAACCTAACCTATGGTGGAGGGTACATAAGATTCGGTCCGGCCGAACTTATGGCCATATGTTATATAGTTACAACTTAAAAAATAACACAGCCCTCATTAATGCGCAAAACCTGACCATGACAGACATATTGATGTTGATAAATAAATTAATTAGTATAGGCAGAAGCACAGATGGTTTATGTTTATAAGGATGTTCTATTTAACAATCACAAAAAAATGAACAGTTACCTTGTCTAGAACAAACAAAAAAAAAACGAGACTGGCAAGTAAGCTTTGATAATTCTGCAATTAAAACGAATAAATTAGTTTCGTGATAGTCGTCTACCTTTTCGATTAAATAACCAATTATGCCACTTAATAGATATATTCCCTCAATGTGGATGCGACGTCTGAAAGTGTCAACGATAAATTTAAATAAAAACAAACAAATATAAATAATATTTTTTTGTCAAATAAGAAAGTTTGAACGATCGGCCAAGACGAAACTCATAGTATTCTAATGATCGGAATACAAATTAAAACTCATTAACAATCCGGTTTTTAATCTTAAAATACTGGCATTGTTCAAGAGATAATATTAGAAGATCAGGCGTTTTATACAATTCGGGAAATATAAACTATGAATACAGAAGTGGAAAATCGATGTTTCGACTTATGGATTCTCGACTTCGATTCGAAGTTGGCTTTAATGGACTTTTGCTTTTTTTATGCCCTCCACCATAGGATGGGGGGTATATTAACTTTGTCATTCCGTTTGTAACACATCGAAAGATTGCTCTAAGATTCTGGGTCGTGGTGAAATTCTGAGTCGATCTAAGCATGTCCACCCGTCTGTCCGTCTGTTGAAATCACGCTAACTTCCGAACGAAACATGCTATCGACTTGAAACTTGGCACAAGTTGTTGTTATTGATGTAGGTGGTATTGCAAATGGGCCATATCGGTCCAGTTTTACGTATAGCCCCCATATAAATGGACCCTCAGATTTGGCTTGCGGAGCTTCTAAGAGAAGCATATTTCATACGGTCTAGCTGAAATTTGGTACATGGTGTTGGTATATGGTCTCTAACAACCATGCAAAAATTGGTCTTCATCGGTCCATAATTATACATAGCCCCCATATAAACCGATACCCAGATTTGGCTTGCGGAGCCTCTAAGAGAAGCAAATTTCATCCGATCCGGTTGAAATATGGAACATGGTGTTAGTATATGGTCTCAAACAACCGTGTGAGAATTGGTCCATATCGGTCCATAATATATATCCCCCTTGTAAACCAGATTTGACCTCCGGAGCCTCTTGGAGGAGCAAAATTCATCCGATCCGGTTGAAAATTTGGAACGTGGTGTTAGTATATGGCCGCTAACAACCATACCAAAATTGGTCCTTATCGGTCTATAGTTATATAGCCGATCCCCAATCACACAAAAATTGGTCCATATCGGTTCTCAATCATGGTTGCCACTCGAGCCAAAAATAATCTACCAAAATTTTATTTCTATAGAAAATTTTGTCAACATTTTATTTCTATAGGAAAATGTTGTTAACATTTTATTTCTATAGAAATTTTTTTTACATTACATACTCTAGATAAGCATTAAATGGTTGCGGCAACTATTTCCAAACATGTTCTTTCTGTGCGTGATTGGATTCAAACATTACTATGGCCGATCTGATTCATTTATTTGAAATAAGGGAATCGTATGTACAGATATATGGTGATTATAAATGACTAAAATTATCCGGTTTAGAATTTTTAAAATTTATCCAAATTTTGAAATTATTCTAATTACAAGCTGTTACATAAATCAGCATATTTATAAAATAAAATTAGATTCCAAATGAATAAAAATTACAATTTTTACACGCAAAACCAAACTCATTTTGGAATTTTTAAATTTCTTCGAAACATTCAAACATCTTTTTATTTTTGCAATAAAAATACTTGTTATCAAATGTCACACTCCATGTCGTTTATCTTTTCTGGTTCTATGAATTAAATAAGACACAATTTTAAGGTGTCATAGTAAAAATTGAATATAGTAGCATCCCAGTAAAAACTGGAATTTATTCCACAAATATTTCTTTTTAAGCGCATCCCGCGATCCTCCATCGATTTAGTTCTTTTGGACAATAAAAACAACGCTATTTTGCCGCTTAAAATGAAAATTTAAATTTTGGACAATTAAATGTTGCAAAAATAGAAAATGAATTAAAAAAAACAATGAAAGCTAAATTAATAATTTCACCCCCATAGGAATTTGAACCTATGCCAGTTGGCTATACACTCCCATGGAAGTTTTTTTGGGAAGATTTTGCAAATTACGAAAAATTTGTAGTTGAGCTTAAATCGAAAAATTATATAAATATGCCGAAAATAACAAAATAAAAACGGAGTATAACACAAAAAATATTTTTTTTTAATAGTTTAATCAAAAATTCACCGCTGGTAAGGTTGGAACCAGAGTTCTTTAATTTTTTGCTCATAATAATAAAGAACATCTCGAAAAGTAGTCATATTACGATTATTTCACAAACATTCGAATTGACGTTTCGATGCATCGTAATAAATGGCGTTTGTGGCTCGGTTTGATAAGGCGTTCTGTTATGGTGCCAACAACCCACTCAGCCGGAGCCAAGAATTTTTCAAATTGAAAAATTAGACAATAAGAAAATAAAAGCGTAATAAAAAATATTGGAAAAAAATAAAAAAACGAAATTGGTGAGAAAAATGTTTTTTTTTTAGTTTTCTGTTCTTTGTTTTGTTTTTTTTTTTAATTTCTACACTTAAATGAACTTCCAAGGCACAACTTCCAAAAATTGAGTACTTCCGCTCTATGACAAGCCCATGTGAAATACATTGCAGATGATACAAATTTGCACTACTTCCGGATCCAAACTCCTTGTATGGAAGCTCTTTTTTTGCTGGGTTTTAATGCCGAACATCCTTTCGAAATCTTGTGAACATTTAGGAATATATGTAAAATTATATTATTTACGTTTCAAAAAGTTGTATTTGGTACAAAGTTTGAAAAAGACTGGCTATAGTGGATTGTTTTCTTGAAATAAAGTTTCTTTAACATACATCGGCCCAACAAAGTGATATATAAATAGAACTGCTTGACTGTATTAGTTGCTTGTTCATTGATGCATCAACACACTATAGCCATGGCTATAGTGTGTTTGCTGATAACAATTTTTTTTTTTTGTTTGAATATTATGAACTTTCGTTTAATTAAAATTTGTTTATTTTAAAGAAATTTGTCGTTAAAATTTAGTTTGCATAATCTTATATATTAGAAATAAAAATACAGCGTAGTTCCATATTTATTAAAATTAAGAGGCACATGTTTCACAATGTCACTATATCTTAATCTGAACAGCATTGCCTGATCTTAGGAACTATACTTGATTTAATACCGACAGAGTTAGTATGCCACTAATATTAAGTCCGTTATTAAAAAAAGAGATATCGCTCAACTTAGGTTAGGTTAGGTTAGGTGGCAGCCCGATGTATCAGGCTCACTTAGGCTATTCAGTCCATTGTGATACCACATTGGTGAACTTCTCTCTTATCACTGAGTGCTGCCCGATTCCATGTTAAGCTCAATGACAAGGGACCTCCTTTTTATAGCCGAGTCCGAACGGCGTTCCACATTGCAGTGAAACCACTTAGAGAAGCTTTGAAACCCTCAGAAATGTCACCAGCATTACTTAAATCTGAAGCGATTTCAATACAATTTTGCAGTTTTAAAGGGTAATATAAAACAAGTATATATGGCCGTAAGTTCGGCCAGGCCGAATCTTATGTACCCTCCACCATGGATTGCGTAGAAACTTCTACGAAAGAATGTCATCCACAATCGAATTATTTGGGTTGTAGTATCTTAAATCGTTTTCTAAATTGTGAGTCCATACGTGGTATATATTAGACAAAAAAGGCATGTATAGATAAGTCTACAAATAATTACGAATCGATATGGACTTTTGCACAGTACGTAGGGAGCCAGAATTGAAATATGGGGGCTATATACAATTATGAACTTGATATGTACCAATTTTTGTGTGATTGGGGATCGATTTATCTGAGGGCTATATATAACTATAGACCGACATGGACCTAGTTAGGCATGGTTGTTAACGGCCATATACTAGCACAATGTACCAAATTTCAACTGACTCTGATGAAATTTGCTCCTCTAAGAGGCTCCAAAACCAAATCTCGGGATCGGTTTATATGGGGGCTATATATGATTATGGACTGATATGGACCACTTTTGGCATCGTTGTTAACTATCATATACTACCACCACGTACCAAATTTCAACCAGATCGGATGAATTTTACTTCTCCAAAAGGTCAAATCTGGGGATCGATTTATATGGGGGCTATATATAACTATGGACTGACATGAACCAATTCATGCATGGTTGTTGGATACCATATACTAACATCACGTACCAAGTTTCAACCGAATCGGATGAATTTTGCTCTTCCAAGGGGCTCCGGAGGTCAAATCTGGGGATCGGTTTATATGGGGGCTATATATAATTATGGCCGATGTGAACCAATTTTTGCATGGTTGTTAAAGACCATATACTAACACCATGTACCAAATTTCAGCCGGATCGGATGAAATTTGCTTCTCTTAGAGGCTTCGAAAGCCAAATCGGGGGCTCGGTTTATATGGGGCTATATACACGCAAAGAAAAAAAAAAACGTTTGGAAAACGTGTACCGAAAACGTTTTTCTTTTGTTAGAGTTTTTTGAATTGCTTCGAAAAATTTAAACTTTTATCACAAAAAAATTTGTTACAAAATTTTTATTTTTTCAATAAAAAAAGTTATTTTTGAAACAACAACACAGTCCATTGCGTTTATATCAAACACTGTTCTTTTCTGACTTTAGGTCTTTAATAAGACACATTTTACAGTTCAAAATTTAATATACTTTAATGTAATGTTGAACATTTTTCGGAATCTTCCGAACATATCTGGAATATATGTAAAAAAAAATAAAACAAAAAAAAACTTTGGTCGAAGCAGGGATCGAACCCACGACCCTTGGCATGCAAGTCGGACGTAGCAACCACTGCTCCACGGTGCCAAACTAAATGTTTGTTTCTGTTAAATAAACTTTGTTTATTCAGTTCGTGGGCGCCGCAAGCTATGCTATATAAATATAACTTATATGGATATTTATCTATTGATGACCATAACAGGTACATAGCTCAGTGGTTAGTGTGTTGGCTTACAAAGTGCATGGTCCGCGGTTCGATTCTCCGTCCAGGCGAAAGGTAAAAAATTTTAAAAATCTATAAAATCGTATAATTTCTGCTACATTGTTGGTATTACAGGAAAAGGTGTAAAGAACTAAAAAACCTCGTGGATGTGAGAAAGATTTGAGGGAAAATGCATTTAGCTAGAAAACAATGTTTTTTTTTTTTGAGTTTGTCTTTTTGAAATTGTTTTTACATCCTGGAAAAGAATAAACGTTTATCACAAAAAGTATATATTTTTCTTCCAAATACACTTGCGAAAAGCAAATGAAAAACGAACTTTGTTTGTCTAAAATTTCGTTTGGGAGGAAAGAATTATTTTTTTGCGGGTATAATTATGGACCGATGTGGACCGATTTTTGCATGGTTGTTAGGGACCATATACTAACACCTTGTACCAAATTTCAGCCGGATCGGATGAAACTTGCTTCTCTTAGAGGGTCTGCAAGCCAAATTTGGGGATCCGTTTATATGGGAGCTATACGTAAAAGTGGACCGATATGGCCCATTTTCAAATCCGACCTACATCAAAAACAACTACTTGTGCCAAGTTTCAAGTCGATAGCTTGTTTCGTTCGGAAGTTAGCGTGATTTCAACAGACGGACGGACGGACATGCTCAGATCGACTCGGAATTTCACCACGACCCAGAATATATATACTTTATAGGGTCTTAGAGCAATATTTCGATGTGTTACAAACGGAATGACAAAGTTAATATACCCCATCCTATGGTGGAGGGTATAAAAAACTACATTTTATTAAATTTTACTACGATCGATTAGTAAATACGCTTAAAATGAACCTATTTATCGAAATTGGTCGATACATATATATGAGAACTATATCTTAATTTGTTCGAATATTTTGCAAATTCAATAGAATTCGTCCTTGTACTAAATTTCATTAGAATCGGTTAATAATTGCGACCAGAATCCTGCGAAGAACAAATACATAGATCAACTCAGGAGGTGATTCATATATTTTATGTCTAAAATCTACATTTCTGGTAGGCACATCTCTATGTAGTTTTATGTTTTTAAACACTTTATTTTAAAGACGTTTTCTACTTGAAACATAGCATAATTTCTACTTGCAGTCGAATCTGGATTCAGAAATTGAAATTGTCGCTAACATGTTTTTAAAGGACTGTGATAGCAGATGAAAAAAAAAAATTAGAAAAAAAAACGAATATATTTAAATTTTTTTCCTAAATTCAAATACGCAAAACTCAAAAAGATAATTGTGTTTCAAATGTATCCTTACTTCAATACTACGCTTCTTTGGTTCGGAATCAATGTCAAAGGAATTAGTGTAAAGAAAAAATCTTCGGAACAAGCTTTTTCAGAGAGGTAGCACAATGTCGAACCCGTAGGATGCATCCGGCAACTGTACTCCAAAGAAGACGCTTCCATCGTCCTGAAATGACACATGCGTGACATCTTCGTTTCAAATGCACCCTCGGCCACTAGGGAACTTAGGAAACTCCCAATCAGGGCTGCCAATTTTGCCCATTTATCGGCATTTTGACGATTTTTTACTCAAAAAATAGCAAATGCCGATTTTCCGATTTTTGCCCCAAAAACGACGATATTAGCTCGGTTCAAAAATTTGGACTAGAAGCAGTTCGTTTACACATTTAGAGCCAGCAAAAGAGAGAATACATTTGACAATAGTCAGATAGAGAAATTGCAAGTTTTTGCTAGAGATTTCATGCATGTAGGAGCTATACCTCATTTTTCATCTACAGTATTAGTATCACGGTTGCCACTCGTGCCAAAAATAATCCTCCAAAATTTGAAGAAAATTTTATCAAAAAATCTACCAAATTACAAAAAGTTGTTGAACAAGTTAATATATAAAAAACTTTGTTTTATTCGAAAGAAATGTTTTATATGGAATTCAATGAAAATTTTGTTAAAATTTTATTTCTACAGAAAAATTTGTCAAAATTTTATTTCTATAGAAAATGTCGGCAAAATTTTATTTCTATAGTAAATTTCGACAAAATTTTATTTCTATAGAAAATTTTGTCAAAATTTTATTTCTACAGAAAAAGTTGTTAAAATTTTATTTCTACAGAAACAGTTGTTAAAATCTTAGTTCTATAGAAAATTTCGTCAAAATTTTATTTCTACAAAAATTTTGTTATATTCAAAAGAAATGTTTTATATGGAATTTAATGAAAATTTTGTTAAAATTTTATTTCTACAGAAAAAGTTGTCAAAATTTTATTTCTATAGAAAATTTTGTCAAAATTGTATTTCTATAGAAAATTTTGTTAAAATTTTATTTCTACAGAAAAAGGTGTTAAAATTTTATTTCTATAGAAAATTTCGGCAAAATTTTATTTCTATAGAAAATTTTGTCAAAATTTTATTTCCCTTCTTTTTGTTTTGTTATTGTTGGTTTTGACCTACCTAACCTAACCTAGAGGATGCTGATGATGAATGTGGTAATTCCGAAACGTGCGTCCATCCAACCATCTTGCAGTCTATAGGGCTTTGCCCAAATAAATTTGACAAACATTCTTTTCCTCTGTTGGTTAAGCTACACTTGTAATTTAGTCAATGTATGGTTTTCAGCTGCAATAAAAACAACAACAAAATTTTATTTCTATAGAAAATTTTGTCAAAATTTTATTTCTATAGAAACTTTTGTCAAAATTTTATTTCTATAGAAAATTTTGTCAAAATTTTATTTCTACAGAAAATTTTGTCAAAATTTTATTTCTATAGGAAATTTTGACAAAATTGCATTTCTGTAGAAAATTTTGTCAAATTTTGTCTATAGAACATTTTTGGCAATTTTTTTCTATAGTAAATTCTTGCAAAATTGTTTTTCTATGAACATTTTTGCAAAATCGTATTTCTAAGAAAATTTTGCAAAATTTTATTTTTAATAAAATTTTTGCAAATATATAAAAAATAATTTTTTATATTATTTTTTTAATTGCATAGCATAGCATTGCATAAAAATGTTTTTTTTTTATTTTTATACAAGACTGAATTTATTATGATTTTGTAGTTGAAATGCAT